>NC_091680.1:12401336-12701503 GCF_030179915.1 Drosophila takahashii
TGCATGGAAAAGCGAATCCGAAGCGGACGTGCCGACGACTTGGACTCCAAGTCGAAGTCGAAGTCGGAGTCGTCGGAATTGGAACCCACTTTCACTGCACTCTTCGCTGCACATCTGCGGACCAGCGATCGCCCGCTCGCTGTTTTTGATCGATTTTCTTTCCCGTCTTTTCATTTCTTTTTCCACTCTATCAAGATGCATGGGGTCGCGAAAAATGGCTATACATATTGGAGCACATGTAGAAAAAACACTCGTGTGTACTGAGTGGCTTGAAAATGATTAATGGATTCGAAATTTGCGCTGATAAATTGGTTTTTTTGGCGTAACACTTACACCAAACTCACTAACACTTATTTATCTAATTAAAGCAAGATATTACAAATATAAAACGGGATTATGGATTGAGTTTAATAATTACATATAAAATTATAATTTAAAAGTAACAAAATAAAGTAGTAAATTTCAAAAATGTAATAAAATTTCAATTTAATTACCGAAATATAAATTTTAAAAGTCATTTGAGTGTAGACATTCAAAACTTGTAATTACTTTAATTATTTGATTTTCCTTTCTTCCATAAAATGCAACCAAGCCTCATGCCCACATGCCTAATAATAAGTATCTTTGGCAACCGAAGTTTTCCGTGCCCATTGAGAGCCTGTATCTCATACATATGTGATTTTCTCCAATTTCTGTTTCTAAAAGTAGAAAAATTCGAAGCGCTTTCTGGCTGCTTCACTGGTCCTCAACTCCATTTTCAATTATTTATGTCGAAAAAGGTCACAGGCGTAAAAATAGAAAAGCGATTTTCCGCTGCAGCTCGTAGTTTTTCCCGCTGCGCCTGCCACTCAAAAGGGCCCCGCACTCCAAATCGTTTGTTTAATTCGCTTGGAGAAAGGTAAACGAACGCTTGATGGTGACGTCGTTGAGTGATTTATATGATTCACGTGGTCTGGTCGTCGGCCGCGGATTTGGTCTGTTGGCTGGATGATGTGATGGCTGTGGCTGTGGGCAGGGCCGGAGTTTTCCATCGGATAGCCAGATCCGGAGAAAAAAGAGGCGGTGGGTTCCAGGGAGCAAGAGCCGCAGCCCGAGCAAGCGCAACAATTTCATTGTTCCCCAGCTATTTTTACACAGATCCGCAGATAATTGCACATTTATCTAAAACACAGCCAGCGACAACCACGTCACGAATTTCGAGCAAGAAAACGGAAAGCGAAAAAATAATCAAAACACAATAATTGGCGATGAAAATTGCAATAATAAAGTTTTTGGCTGGGATGGTCTGATTTCTTTGTTTCTTTTATATACTGTGAGTAATGAGACTCAATTCAGGTGATTTGGAGTTATCTTTCGGGTGGTAATAAACATCTATCTGCTCACAATAAATTAAACATGTTAATTGCAGCAATGACAAATTATTTGCCATTAAATTGATATAAAATTAAAAGTAAAAATGTGTTCTTTACTGAAAATTAATATAATAATTGGTATTATAAATGTTTTCCCAATTCAACTTCCTTTCTTTAAAGTTTACTACCTAAGCGGCATAAAAAAGTCATCTAAATTGGTTTAAACCAGTTTTAATAAATTAAACACGTTAATAGCAGCAATTACATACTATTTGCTATTAAATTTAATTAAAATTATAAATAAAACTGTATTCTTAACTGAAAATTAATATAAAAATTGGTTCTATAAATGTTTCCCCAATTCAACTTCCTTCCTTTAAAGTTTACAACCCTACGCGGCATAAAAAAGTCATCTAAATTGGTTTAAAACCGTTTTAACATAAACCCAACATCCCCTAATGTCACTCAAATGAAATGCGAAAGCACAATGCGAAAACTAAAAAAGAAAACCATAACAATAACAGATCATAGCAGCAACACATGGGTGTACAATGCACACGAGCGCTCCTGCATTACGTATACGAGATGGTGGCCAATAAAGGCGGTGACCTACTTTGGACCAGGCCAACGATGGCCCAACCATGGTACTCGGCTCTCGACACTCGACTCTCAACGTTCTCAGCTGGGGGCGGGGAGCTTTTGTGCGTTTTTCTTTTTTAGTTCTTTTAGTTTTTTACTTTTTCACTTTTCCAGTTCCGCGTCCCACTTTCGTCCTGTCTCCGATTGTTGCTCTCCTTGGAGCATCTTTCTCATCTTCTGTTGGGACCGTGAGTGGATTACCACTGATTACGGACCTAATTCTGGGTCGAAATTAAATTTAGCCCGCTTTCGAGAAGGCCATCGCCATGCTCAGGACAAATACCTGTAAGACCAGGCCAACCAAATCGATGCGCCTTGACCATTTGCGGTTGTGGATTTGACGAGGACACGTCCTGTCCTTGGAAGCCGCAAAATTGTTTTTGATTTCCCTCTAAACTGGGTCAAACTGTGCTCGTCTCTTGGGACTGCACTCTGTCTGATTGAAGTTTTCCCCCATAATTGCCTCGTAATTACATTTTCTTGGCTAGTAGTTTTTCGCAACTTTCAAACGCTGCAAATGTCGATGTTCAAGGTCGTTAATGGCTTTTAGTTCAACTAGATACCAATTTATATGGAATCTGTCTAGAAGACTGGCACTTGAAAATACCTAAAGTTTAATTATTTCAGGCTGTTTTATTTTCTCGTGAACCTTGGTAGAGAGTATAAACATGGCATGGAAATATGTTTTAAAATATAACTTTAGAGTTAATCTATTAAATAAATCCTCATAATAAAAAGGCAGTGAGATGATCCCAGGTTCACAAAGCTTATACCATCTGGTAAACGCCTTCGTTTTCTCTTAGCCCCCAAATGACACTTAAAAACACACTTCAAAATTGAATTGCAAACGTGTACAATTTCACAAATTACGCGACCCACCGCATGTAATTGCATTAAACATGGCTAAAAACTTGACACTCGGCTGGGTTTCCTCTCCGAATTGCTTAATTTAATAACCGGACAGGGCCGTAGATCAGATGGTGGGAAATTGGCCAGCTTCCGCCTCTTGAAAAGCGGCTCACAAGCGTTTAACACTTGTAAGCCGCCAAATCCAAATGGCAGTTGCAATTGCAGTCCAAGAGTTGGCATAACACATGGCACCAAACTGGCCAAACAGGCTAGTCCCCCAAGTTGAGGGGAGTGCCATGGAGTTGGACCGATTCACTTCCGAAATGTTGCATTGACAATGGATTATGTGGCCTTAGACTGGGGGAAAGTATACTTAATTGTTACTAAATAATGTAGTGCGGCTTAAAAAGCGTAATTATTATGGATTAATCCCAAAATGAAGCCCAAAAAAAATTTGGAAGTGTTAACTCTCCAAGCGTTGTATTAAAAATATACTAGATCCTAATCCTAAGGCTCAGATGACACATTCAATTTTTAGCGTTAATTTATTGTGACAATTTTTCATTTGTGTGAGTTTTAAGAAGTGCAAGCGGGTAAGGATTAATATGATATCGCGCCTTTACTATTGGTGTTATTGGTAGAGCAGCCAAAAATAGTAAGTTCTTTCTCGCGCTCGTTTAAAGTCCCATTAAAAAAAAAAATTACTACAATAAATTGACGTTAAAAATTGAATGTGTCATCTGAGCCTTAATAATACAAATTCTATACTCAGTAGTATTCATTTCATATGAAATATTATTAAACTAATATTTTGTATTTTCATTTCTATACCAATACCTATGGTATTGAAAGTATTATTTTAATACTCATCTTATTGATGCAAATTTGACACCCAATAGTGTAGAATTCATGTAACAATATTTTCGTTTCAATGACTATTTTTTTTTTTGGTGTATATTTAAAAAGCCCCCATATAAAAGACCTATTATATTAAGGAACTCCTCTAAAATACCATATGATTTTAATGATATTTTCCCATCTCTTGCAGGCACCACTCGGAGGGAAGCAGCAGCTACCAGGACAGCGACAGTTCGGAGGAGGATGCGGTGATGCCGCCGCACTACCACATCACCATCCGGTGCACCCGGGAGATAGCCGGCTTCAATGGGCTCAGCGAGGCTGTGAAGCGTCTGGACTTCCGGCGATCGGTGCGCGACCGCAAGAGGTTCCACTACATCTGCGCCTTCCTGCTGCTGGTGTCCAACAAGGGCATCGCCAGTCTGCCGGGCAGTGCCCAGCGGCAGCTCCTCCAAATGGTCGAGGAGGTGGCCTCGCATGGTGAGTGATTCTTATTCCATCCTCCCTTAATCCCTGCTCATCAGTACTTTTTTTACCCACAGTAAATGACAGCCAGCAGCATCCGAATGTGCTGCGTGGCCTGGCTTTGAAGCTGGAGCACATCGTCAGCCAGGAGAACCAGAAGTGCTGGGGCAAGCCCCTGGGCAGCACCTACCTGTGGAAGGAGCACATGGCCACCATCAAGCGGATCCAGCGGGTGGCCAGCCAGATTGAAATCAGAGAGGTAAGGCGACTTCCACAGAAGTCACTCTAGATCATACTTATCTCATACTATTCTTTCAGCCCGACCCGGAGGCCAAGCCTAAGCTGCACGAGCTGCCGGAGGAGTGTGTGCGGGAGATCATCCTGTGCATCGCCGACCACAGGGATCTGGAGTCGGCCGCCGAGGCCTGGGAGACCATGGCCAAGCTGGTCTCCGAGCAGCGCATCTGGCGCGAGCTGACCCGCTTCCACTTCAACCAGCGACAGATCCACACCATCCTCGACCTGGACAAGTTCAAGCAGATGGGCGAGATCAAGGACTGGAAGCAGATCTACCACCAGCTGCGCCGCACCTACGGCGTCAACGACGACTACCAGTTCGCCGAGGTGCTGGCCCTGTGCCGCTCCTGCTGCTGCCTCTTCTGGCCCTCCGATGGGCATCCGTGCATCGTGGACCAGAGTCCCGACTACAAGCAGCGCCTGGAGGAGGCCGGCGGCCAGCTGGCCCTGGCCCAACCGGTGCCCCCGGCCCAGTTTCTCAAGTACTTCTCGTTGTAAGCCGTGGGTTTGGACTTGGACCAAGGGAGAGAGATAGAGATAGATCGAAAGTATTTTTACGGAGGAGTGGAAAAGTCCTTTATGCGTGTGTTAAAGTTTTACCCTTGGAGTGGATTGGATGGTCGAGGAGTGGATCAGAAAAAGCAAAGTGATAAAGAAATCCCTAATCTATAACTACATATGTATATGCCAGGCTCGTTTCGATTGGTTTGCAGTTTGTCCAGGTTAAGATTCTAGTTCGGAGCGGCTTCAGTTCAGTTCTCTGCCAACTTGTTGTATTATCACATCTGCGTAACCCAGGATCACTATAAGTCGCGTGTCTGTTGCCAGGGTCCAATTTTGGGTCGGTAATCCTTGAGGTCGGGGTGGTTATAGAGTTATTTAGGACACGCAAAACGAACTGCCACAAAAACGAGAATAAGCGATTATTTTTTGTCAAACTGATTATTGCAAGACGTGAATCGAGATACTATTTTTAAAGTACCAGTATATATAATTACCGATTTGTTGATTTTAAGACAAACGAAAAATACACTTTTATGCATGACTTTTGAGCGATCTATTGTAGGGGTTAAGTGTAGTTTATTTTACGTACATCAGCTGCTTTTGGTGCTAAATTGTATTATAAGTTCCGATCAAATGAAATCAAATCAACCAACTCTAGTTACCCCGATTCGATCCGTAGTTCCGAGTAGAAGAGAGTTGTAGAGTGGGGAAATCATGTGATGTTGCAGGAAGCAAAGCTAGAAACGAATACACCTACCTAACGATAACAAATCTTCAAGCTATTTGCCGCCAAGCAATGCTATATACAAATACTAGAGATCGTCGCCAGTATAAGAGTAATTTTATGGAGTGCAGACAGCAGATTAATCCTAACCCTAAGATCGGAAACAAGACCCTCTTAATTGGCAATAAAACAAAGCCGAAATATAGATAATGTTAATGTGTATAGATACCCGTTAGTAGAAACCCCGATCCAGGCCTCATGATTTCCCTGTAAAATACCAGTTCGATTTCACATTATTTTACTACAACTATTACTATTGTAAGTACGAAAGTTTTAGCATTCTCAATCATTTGTTTGCAAACATTTCTAAGCGAAATAAATCTCTCATTTTATGTTTAAAATAAACTTGCAAATATCTGTGGATCATTTTGATTGTTTAATTGGGGAAGAGAACTGGAATTGGGAAAAATATCCTATATATTTATTTAGAAGGCCCTTGAAATCGAAGCAGATATTGAACAAACAGCCAGTTGCCATGGAAGAAATCAATCATTTATGGGCCCTACAAAATTTTCTTTATATTGTCAGCGAAACCGAAGAGTAGCTACATGTTTATTTAGGCTCCTGCTAAAATGGAGTTTATTTTCAAGAAGGAGCGACGCTCCTTTGGGGCCCGCGTCACCTTCGAGGACAAGGATGAGGTGGTCTTCAGCGAGAACTCCAATCCGGAGCTGGTCAAGAACTACATTCTGCAGAACCCCGTTGACCGGGTGACGCAATATGCGGGACAAACCTCACTGAGTGTGGCCAATACGGAGAGGGCGACGTACAAGAGCACTGGGATCACCCACAATGAGGGCGGTTGGCCAAAGGACATCAATATGCACGATCCCGAGCAGACAGTGCGATACAAGCGGAAAATCGAAAAGGACGAGAATTATATCACACAGGTGATGAATCTCACCAAGCCCATGGAGCATTATATCCACCAGAACAATGCGGTCAACATCTATGAGAACTACTTCGAAAACCTCGATCCCGCTCCACTGCCCGAACCTTGTAAATCACGGACTGTAAATGTCTACCGGGATCCAAATCCCATCAAGGTGCCGGTGAAGCATCTTTCCTGGTCCCCGGATGGCGGCATCAAGATGGCCGTGAGCCATTGCGACATGCGGTTCCAGGGCGACAAGTCCAACCAGAAGTGCAACTCGTACATCTGGGAGGTGGAGAACCCCAACGAGCCCTTCCTCACCCTGGAACCCAAGGTGCCGTGCGTCTGCCTGGAGTACAATCAGAAGGATCCCACTAGTCTGGTGAGTGGGATGTACAATGGTCAGGTGGCCGCCTGGGACACGCGACACGGGAAACATCCGGTGATGATCAGCGAACGGGAGGTGTGCCATCGGGATCCGGTCAACTCGGTGCTGTGGAACAACTCGAAGAGCGGCACCGAGTTCTTCTCCGGCGGCTCCGATGGTCAGGTGCTGTGGTGGGACACCCGCAAGCTCACCGAACCGCTGGACCGCCTGCTCATGGATCCGGTGAAGAGCGACGACCAGGATCTGTCGCGATCCTACGGCATTTCGGTGCTGGAGTACGAGACCACCATACCCACCAGATTCATGGCGGGCACCGAGATGGGCATGCTGTTCTCCTGCAATCGGAAGGGCAAGACGCCGACGGAGAAGATTCAGATTCGGGTAAGGTGTTTATAGGGGTTTATAGAAGATTTCTTGTAAATGATACTCTCTTCCTACAGATGATGTGCCACCTGGGCCCCGTGTATGCCATCACCCGCAATCCGGCCTTTGTCAAGAACTTCCTCACCGTGGGCGACTGGTGTGCCCGGATCTGGTCGGAGGATTGCAGGGAGAGCTCCATCATCTGGACCAAGAGCAGCAGCTCCATGCTGACCGATGGCGCTTGGAGCTATACCAAGTGAGTAATCATTTCTAGGGATAGTATTTATCCAGAGTTGTGTCTATAAGCATTAGCAATGCTAATTTAGCATTGTTTTTGAAATATCATGATTCATGAAAAAGGTAGTGCTACTGAAAACACTTTTCATTGGCATTGTAGAAAGTAATGCTTCTGAAAACAAACATTAGATTGTTAAAATAGTAATGTTACTGAAAAATATTTCATTGGCATTGAAAAAAAGCAATGCTACTTAAAACACATTTCGTTGGCATTGGAAGGTTTCAAATTGAAAGCAATTTTGAAAAATTTAAGAATTTTTAGATCATTGCGGATATGAATAGGCCGCATTAAATTGGCTTTATGATTTTTTTCTCAAATTTTTTGTGTTATCCTAAGCGTATGATTTTTTTATTTAAAATAATAAAATAACTGTTATTTTCGGTCCCTGGTTTCAATGCTACTGAAAATATATTTCATTAAAGTCTCCAAAAATAATGCTACTTAAAAATGTAATTGAAAAATAAATATTATATCATTGACTTGTAATATAACTTCCAGGGTTTCGCAGTTCTTCATAACCCGCATGGATGGGGTTTTGGACACGTGGGATCTGCTGCAGCAACAGAACGAGCCGGTACTCACGGTAAAGGTGTGTGATGAACCCCTCTATTGTGTCAGGACCAACGAGAACGGAAAGTTTGTGAGCTGTGGGAGTCAGTTGGGAGCCACCTTCCTCATCGAGGTCTCCGACAACATGGTGATGTCCGCTAAGAACGACAAACCCCTGCTAACGGCTGTAAGATTCGAATTTGAAACGGAATTATCATTATTTTAACCAAAAATCCTTCCTACAGATGTTCGAGCGAGAGAATCGCCGTGAGAAGATCCTTGAGGCCAAGTCCAGGGAGAGCAAGCTGAAGGTCAAGGCCAACCATGGTCAGGATCAGGGGGACAACATGATGATCAACGGCAAGGTCAATATGGCTCCATTCGAGGGAGCCTGCGAACAGGCCGCCGCGGAATATTTTGCAGCCGTGGAACAGGAACGCCAAAGGCGACTGCCCGGCGGAAAGCGTAGGTGAACGAAGGCGGTTTTTGATTTGTGGCCATGTATCGGGAATTCCCACCAATTCTATTCTTATTTTCTTAATTACAGAGGATGCGGAGGAGGCTGATGTGTCCGAGGCGGAGAGCTCAAAGCTGTAAAGGTCCTTTGGAACTGTACCATTTTACTGTTAATTACAATAAATGGACTTTGTAGAGAAAATCTGGCTTTATCTGAATATCTGGTTACAATTTTAAAAAACCGCGCATAACAATGTGCTTCATTTCTCAACACTGTAAAATTTCAGTGTTGTGTACAACTCGTTCTTTATTTTGAACCAGTTCCAGTCGTGGCTCTCAAGTTCACGAACCAATTGGACCAGTCAGCTGTTGTCATTCGTCATTCACACGCGGGATTGAGCACAAGTTATTTTAACTTTTATAAAAAACGATTAAAAAACAGAAATTGTAAGTGAAATATAAGAAAAGGCCAAGACAAAACACTTAGCAATTAACGATAATACACTGTTTTAAAAAGAAAGCTAATCGAAGCAACAATTTGGCATCAGCTGTGAAAGCAAACGTGCCGGAATTACACTTTGCTACAAATTGAAGGGCCAAGGGCAATTCATAATCTCTGCCAGTGATATAATAACTACGCCATGTGTAAACTAGCAATATAGAGTGAAAGCACAGGTTAATTACTCCGATCTGCAGTACTTTCTACCCTTTCAAGTCGGGGTAATTAGCGGGGTCAGGTAGCAAAAGTAACCCGTTCCGTGTTGCATGGTGTGCGGCCTACGTGACTCAGAAACAGTTATCAATGGCGCAACACATACGGAAAGTTCAGTGACCAATTTCTGTGCAGCAGCCAAACGCAAAACGCAACCCCTGAAATTCAGACAGCGTCTAACGTCCAACTGATAAAGGTATCGAACGATCCCAATCCGTACAGTTCGAGTATTTATTTAAATAGTACTATATTTGTTAGCTAAACACGTACCACGGGTAAGACAAAGGCCATTCAAGTGAACTTAATACAAATTGTTTGTGAAGTAAACAAATATAGTACAAAAGGTTCTAGTTCAGTTTTAAAAATTATTAAATAAAATTCAAAAAAATGTATTACAATCTTTGCTTTCTTTAAAAACGAAGAACTTTCAAGTTAAATCATAAAACTATTTAAACGATTTACTAAGCACTTATAATTTAGTACTTTTTGAGCAAATAATTTAGCAATAAATAAATAGTAATAATTGTTTACTAAACCCTTTCGACATGTTCTGCACCTAGTGTTTACTACATAGAACACCAGTTTGTTTTGCTGTCTTAATGCCAATTGTTAATTCAGACCTTGGTGCCGCTCCGATTTGAAAGTGCCTGTTCCAAAGTGTTTCCCCAAGGTGGGGCCGTCCATTCGGTGATTCACCCACCTGGCGTGGGCTAATTATAAGAATTCGGGTTTTGCTTTTCCGGTTGCCTGCAATCCAAGGGGGCCGGTCCTCCCATTCCACTCCATTCAGCAGTCACGTACGCCAGTCGCATCATCCAAATTCACCCGATGCGCCGTCTCTTTGTTCATTGTTTATTTGCCGAACTTATCACCGCACAAACAAATTTAAATCCGAATCCATAATTTCTATTAATCAAAACAATCTTGACCTTAGCTTGGCTTGCCATTAATATAATTCTTAAAAATTGGTAAACCCCTAAAAAACATCTGTTTACATAAATAAATATTTTTTTAAATCGAGATTAATGTTCTTTCCATAGTTAAAAAATATACCAAGAAAACTAATTTTCTGTTTTGTCTTCATACCATTTTAGCACCATGTTGGACGTGATCCAACCGAGCAGCAACCTGCAGACCAGCGAGAGCACCGATGTGGTGGTGGTCCGTGCCAGGCCCAAGAAGGTGTTCAAGCCCAAGGCGCGCATCAATCGGATTCCCCAGGAGCTGCTCGATGATCCAGTGCTGCAGCAGGCCATCGACCGCCTGCCCGCGAACTACAACTTTGAGATGCACAAGACCATCTGGCGGATAAAGGAGATGAAGGCTAAACGAGTGGCGCTGCAGCTGCCGGAGGGCCTGTTGATGTACGCCATGGTCATCAGCGACATCGTGGAGCGATTCACCAGCGCGGATACTGTGATTATGGGCGATGTGACTTACGGAGCCTGCTGCGTGGACGACTACACGGCCAAGGCTTTGGGAGCCGATCTGCTGGTCCACTACGGCCACAGCTGCCTCATTCCCGTGGACCAGACGTGCGGCATCAAGGTGCTGTACATTTTCGTGGACATCAAAATCGATCCGCTGCACTTCCTGGACTCCGTAAAGCTAAACTTCCGCCCGGAGGTGGGCCAGATAGCTTTGGTCAGCACCATACAGTTCGTAACAACGCTGCAGGCTGCCTCCACGGAGCTGAAGGCAGCCGGCTATGATGTGATAGTACCTCAGGCCAAGCCACTTAGTCCCGGAGAGATTCTGGGCTGCACATCGCCACAGCTGCCGGAGACGGCGAAGATGATCATTTACCTGGGAGACGGTCGTTTTCACCTGGAATCCGCAATGATTGCCAACCCACTGCTAAAGGTAGGTGACTGTTAAATCTTAATGGAGAGCTTGTGGTTTATTTGACATCGTTTTCTCTATTAATTTCAGGCCTACAAGTACGATCCCTATGAGAAGAAGTTTACCACAGAGGAGTACGACCACAGGGCCATGCAGAATCTTCGCCTGGACGCTGTGCAGCGGTCTAAGAAAGCGCGCCGCATCGGCATCATACTGGGAACACTCGGAAGACAGGGCAGTTCGCGGGTGCATCGGTTTTTGGAGAAGCGACTGCACGCCAAGGGCATAGAGACCACCACCCTCCTGCTGTCGGAGATCTTTCCGCAGAAATTGGCTCTTTTCGCTGACATTGACGCCTTTGTGCAGATCGCTTGCCCGCGACTTTCGATCGACTGGGGATCCGCCTTCACCCAACCGCTGTTGAATCCCTACGAACTGTCCGTGGTTCTTGGCGATGTCGAGTGGACCCCTCACAACTCGTCGCCACGCAACAATGCTTACCCGATGGACTTCTATGCCAGCGGCAGCCTGGGACCCTGGACTCCCAACTTCAAGCCACCGGCGATAGGAGAGTGCGAGAACAAACCCTCGGCCGATTGCTGTGGCCGCTGCACGCGGGCGGAATTGGAAAAGGACGATTCCGGCAAGGCGGCGGCTCTGGACGATCTTCTCGACTTCAAAAAGGGATAAAAGATGAGTCTGTCACGCTTCCAACTGCCCATAGAGCCCTCCATCTCAAGCGATCAGCCAAGATCGTCTGCCCAAATATAATGCTTACCTACTAATTTAGTTAGTACAAATTTGGTTTTTAAGTTATTATTTTTAGGTATTCTTTGTGTTCATCACAGATAGGTTCTTAATTTGTATGTTCGCAATAACGTGCTTTAGTTTAGTTAATATATTTTCAACAGAGATGCAATTGTTATTGTAACAGCAACAATGTACCGAATTGTTAACATTAAAATAATGTTTAAACGAAACATGACTATTCAAATATAGCAAGGCTTTTTCTATAAATTGTACTTAAAACGATTCTATTTTGAAAATTAATATTTCTTATTAAAAGGAGGAAAGGATAATTTTATTTTATTAATCTATTTTTCCGAGATTCTGAATCAATTACTAATTTCCTAAGGGAAATTTATTTATGGTCCTTTGGCTAAATATATTTAGCTTCAATGAAAGTGATCTGGTCAAAGAATTTGTCCAAGAACTAAATTTTTGACAGAAGTAATTATTTGGTTGAAATTTTAAATACTTAAACTGTTTTGTCCAGGAGAATACAAAATAAAAGTGTTAATTTTTTAAATTTTATTTTATTGCAAGAATATCACGCATATTTAAAATAAATATGTACAATTTTTTTTTAATTTTTTGTTTAAGTATGTACAATTGAACTAAAAATTTGGCTACATTATTTGTAAATATTTGTCTACATTTTTGCTCATATATACAATTGGTCTATTGAATTGGCTAAAAATTTGTTAAGGATTTTATATACAATTTCACTACTTAGATTAAATTGGCTAACTAGGTATATACAATTGTGATGATGTATATATACAATTGAGCTAGAGCATTAACTAAAATGTACAATTGGTCTATAGAATAGAGCTAAAATTTACAATTGTCTAAATTCGGCTAATTTGCTGACACCGCAAGCTACTGATGATTGGATCCTCAGAGTTGGTCCAGGCTGTGTTTGATTCGATGGGCTCGCCATCTGGTCCTTAGGTTCCGCGAAGATCCAGCGCCAGGTCCGTGGAGCTCCGCCAGAAGCTGTCAGCGGTCCGCGATGGATGTTGTCGGTCGGAGAACATCGCTTGCAGTGCAGATCGATTGCCAGTAGACCACAGGTTTTATACTCCTCCAGGTAGGCGAAATTGGGAATTTTTCAGAATAAGGTTTCTTGCCTGCTGTAATGACTTTGCCCTTGGCGAAAATTACCGCACCGCGATTACCGAAAAATTCCTGGAAAGATAAACACGGACACCTAAAAATATTTAAGAGTACCATTACCCGCTGATTTTTTGCCTAAGTTGACAGAAAGGGCAGAAGTAGTACTGCTAGGTACAAACATATTTTTCTGGAATTTTATCTGAGACGTCTGCCCACCGTATGTAAAATAAATCCTTGTCCTTGGCAGCTACGAATTTTTATAATATTTCTGTCTATCAACTTACTTTTAAGTTAGACTTCATACTAACAAAAAAGGGTTTCCTTAAAGTTTAAAGTTTAAACTAAGGATGGGGATAAAAATTCAGAAGTGTATGTTTTCAATTATTCAAATTTATTTTTAACCTAGAATTTTAAGTTAAATATTAAATAATTCGAAGCATATCTACAATAACTTTTTTTATGCCTGTACTTAGATAATAATTAGTCAGTCCAATTTTTATTTTTATCAGTGTTCTTAAAGCCAGTAATTCTTCCCTTTAAAAAAAGCATTAAAAATATGACGTCGAGGTTGGCTTTTATAGATTATGATCTTCGAATAGTGTCTTTGAGATTTTGAATTTCTTCCATTAGTTTCTTGCGTTCGCTCTTAAGAAAAAATACCTCCCGCTTCAGAGAACATCTGGAGATGTATAGATATTATTAAAAACGGATTATTTATTATCTATTTATTTTACTTACACTTCGTGCTCCAAGTGCTTCACATAATTGTCTCCAACTGAATCCACTATCTCCACATGGTCCTTGGCATTCGATTGAGGGTTCATCGGATCAAGAATTTCCACTTCCAAGTGCCTGTGACTTTGAAGAGTATCGGTATCCCTAAGTGATTGGGAGGACCCACTCCCTTCAGAAGCACCTTTTAGCTCCAAAACTTCATTAAAATCCCTTGGTGAACTTTCTTCCAAGTCCTCAAAATCGGTAGTAAAGTTACAGAGTTGGATTTCAATGGTCTCATGGGCCTGTGGAGACTGCGTTTCTTCTTGGGAAAATTCAGAATCGCTATTGGCATTCTTGACAGATCCAGCTTTGGAAACATTTGCAGAATCCCTTTCAGTTTTTCTACGCTTGTCTTTAACCAACTTTTGGGGTCTATTTAGGCTTGGAAATGAGCCTGGCTTAAGTTTAGTTGGATTCTTCCGGGTAAATCCAAGTTCGTACTGCAGATTCCGCTCAAAATCATCGGGTGCAAAGTGCTCATTGCAAATACAAGCTGTTTTAAAAAAGATGCACTCATAATTTGTTTACTTTTTAAACAGTTGTTGTTAAATAATACCTGTGGCGGAATTAATATTATTCCGCTGACAGAAATCGATCCATTTTTGGAGGAGTTCCTTTTCTTTGGGGAAGTGAAAGTATCGCCATTTCTTTCTATTGGAATTGCGATTATTATTTCCGCAATTTTTTACAGCACAGCGCATTTAAATAATTTGTTTTTAGAAATTAGATTCTAAATAAACAATCAGCTGTTCAAAGGCTGCAAAACTGCATTAGGTGTCACGACTAAATTGGTTTGAAACTTGGCTGTGTATACGGATAATGGATAAAATTATCCGGCTAATAAGTATCGGTTACCTTTCATTAAAAAACAGTCATTTAAAAACAAATAAATAAAAAATCTAACAAATTTTAAATATAAAAAAAATTAGAAAAATAATTAATAGAAATTGTAGGAGCTTCAAGAAATCTATCGATATCTCCTCTATTTAATCACGTCGACTAATCAGCTGTTTTCCGCTTATTGTTTTGATTTTCCCCATAAGTTTTTGTTATTATGTTAAAAAGTAGCAATATAAATAGGTAAGGTTAACAAAACCCTGTTTAATTGATCTACAATGCATCAAATCCACCATCTTAGTGTTCTCGATGAGCTGCCTGATCAGACAGCTCAATCCTCCCAAAATGGAAACCCAAAACAAGATTCGGAAACCTGTTGCTCCTCCAAGGATCAGGATGTTATGGGCAGTCTAGCCGCTTTGCAGTTGTCCGCTGGAGTCCTGCAGATAGCGGAACCTCCACTGGAACACGTGCGTTCCCAGCTCAGGGAATTAATGTAAGTAGTACTTGGTTCAGAATCCAAGATCACTACGAACATGTAATCTCATTTCAGTGGACGGCAGAACAAAATATACATCGATTTGTCCAAGGAGAAATACAAACTGGACTGCAGCGAAGTTGCCAGACTGAATGACATGGTAAGTTTATATGAGAATTTCCAGATTTTATCAACATTATTTTAAGATATTTGGAATCAGGTCATGTTCATACCACTTTCTCTCGGTTTTGATTAAGTCACATTCCAAAGCTAATCTTTGGATTTTATTTTATACATACATATATCGTATTTTCAACCCTAAAATTCAAATTTGATCGTATCCTTATTCTTCATAAAAAACTTGTACTTCCACTACTTATTATTAAGTCGAAAATTATGTTTATTTTGTGAAAGGTATTACATTTTATTTTTATTATTTTATTTACTTTTATTTTAGAATTAAAGTAAACAATTTATTTTGTTAATAGTTTCACTCAATTTTTGTAATAACAAAATGCATTATTCAAATATCGAGATTGATGAGGAACCAAAAGTGTCCAGTACAACATACATTTCCAAGGTGCGGTGGAAGCTTTTTAGACATCAGTTTGATAACTAGGTTACAATCAATCTTTCAGACCAATTGGGGCCATTTTCTAAGGCACAATATCATTGTTTATGAGAAAGCTCAGCTAATTAAGTTGGTCAAAATCTTATCAGTAGGTGCAGTCAAATGTCTGTGATCACAATCTAATCTAAAGACAAACGCGAACAAAGCAACTTGGCATTATACAATATAAAGTAACTGGCTCAATTACCACTTCCTCTTATGCAGATGAGCGATGTCAAGCGGTACAAAGAAAAACTAGCAAAGATCAAGAAGGAAATGCAGGGCGTCTACCAGCGCACCAAAGAATTAAAGGTAAGAAATGATTTAAGAACAAAAAAAAAACCCATAATAAAGCAGTAAAGGAAGTAATCAAAAATTAAAAACGGTGTTGATTAAAATGTTTATTAACTTTGAATTGCTGATTACAGAAACGCGCCGCAAACGTGGCGGCCTGCAAGCAACGCGACTACCAGCGTAAACTCGAGAAGCAACAGCACGAGGAGTCACTCATCGGCAGCCAGTAAAACCAGGTGGATCTCGGATTTTACGAGTTATACACCCCGTTAAGGCGCATTTACATTGGGATTCTCGTTAACAACTAGCTAACAACTTAACACAGATAACAGTTGAACAAAAGTTTAACCATTTGGATACATAGTAATTAAAATTGTATATGGTATAAGAACTGGCTACTGCGATAGATCGAAAAACATTATTGTATATTGTGTATAGTTAAGTAAATACTTGAGAGATTTCGCAGAAAGAAAAGAGCTACATGCACCCGATCTAAGGGAAGCCAATGACTACGATACATTTAGCTACAAATATTATTTATAAATATACAAATTTGTTAAACATTAAGATGGTGTGGAGAAACAATAGTTGAACAATCACAGCGCCAAGGCAGCGGCTTATTTAAACTTAGATTCACGGTAAACATTGTTTGTAACTACTAGAACATGCAAACAAACAGCTGCGCTTGAAAGTCTACAAATAATTAAGTTCTCACATTGGTTTCATTTCAAAGTTAAATGAGGAGGGGTCTCGCTTACGCGACATGCACGTAGGTGGCGATCTGCGGGAGTGTGGGGTGACTAAGATAAGTTACTACTTAATTAAAGCACGTTTACAATACAGGTAGGTACATTGATTCAACATGCAGCTTCGAGAGTAGAAAGATGTTCGAGTGGAGCATTCAGTTGAACAGTAGAAGCGTGGCCTCTTGTTGTCGCTGTTGCTGGTTCGTTGGTGATTGGTGTTGTGGGTGGTGATGCGGTCAAAACAAACAGCGTTTAGCTAACTCTACTATACTCCTGATCATTCAGCATGTGCATTGCATCTGTCGGTGCGAAATACTTGACAGTGCCTAAAAATATTCGGAAAAGTTAGTGAAACGTTTATAAATATTTTTTATAAATTAATAAAATAAATTTAAATGTAGGTATAAAATAGGGTAGTTAATATAATGGTTTAAAAACGGTTTATATATTTTAAACAATCTATAAATTGATTGTCAGAAAAATGTTCGTTTATTTCCCAAATATGAACAGTCATATTATTTTTTTGAATTTCAGTTCACATACATATAAATCGAAAAAAATATGATAAGATTATCATCGATTGATTCATATATTACAAAACTTACTTAATCTGGCTATAGTATTTTAAATTCATTTTGAGCCTGTATGTCTGTTATCAGTAGAAAATCGTCAAACAGTAAAAAATAAATTCAATGGCAGATCTTACAAAGATGTTTGGTGGTTTAGGTGTTAAATTAATATCGATTTTAAGCACATTTGCCAAATGGGGATTTTACTATCTACACTGCATTTTAAAGGGTTAATACTTTAGGAAGCTAGCCTTCTCGTAAAATTATCCCATTTATACAGAGATAAAAAAGGATGAAGGGGATCTTGGTCAGCATCAAGTCAGGTCGACTTCGCGGAACTCGTCACCGTCTTTATTGTCAGTATTTTTAGGCTTGTCCGTCTCCAAAGATGCAGAGGCTGAGGGAGTAGCGGTGGCAGTAGAGACCCTACCCTTACCATTTTCGTCGATGTTTCTATTACGCTGCAGGTACAGTTGAAGGGACACGTGGATTACGAAGATAATGAAGGCGCCTATTCCGAAGATCTCAAAAGTGGTACGCGCAGAAACCGATTCAAAGAGCTGTCCACCGATCAGGCTGCCCATGGAGACACCTACGCCCTCGAAAATCGCACCAACCAGACTCTGTTATGGGGAAGAAAGGAAATTATCCATTGTAGCCACTCCTCAAAGGCATTAAACCCACCTGCATCGTTGCATCCGTTCCCGGCGGTGCCACAATGCTCGCATATGAGGCCATCGTGGCGTAAAAGAGCCCAAAGGTCACGCCGTTCAACAGTTCGATGGGCAGGATGTACCAGGGATTCTGCAGCATCGAGTACAGAATAAATCGCACTCCGAATCCAAAGAGCACCAGACTCATGGCATTCACATGTCCGATCTTCTTCAGAATCCATCCGGAGAGGAAAAAGAAGGGCAGCTCGCCGCCAAAGCACTGGATGCCCATGACCAAGCCTTCCAGGGTCTTAATCGAGCTATCACACCCTTCGAACGCCTTGTCCAGCTGCTCCAGGTAGATGAACAGAAAGTTCCAGATCAGCGCCGTTCCAAGTCCAATTGCGACGCACCACAAGAAGAAGATGACGCAGCGAACGGAGAGGAACATCTGACCCACGTCCTTCACAATGTTCGAGGACAAGTGGGTGGGAGTGTGCTGGAAACAGAGCGTATTTAATTGTTAAAAATTCAAGGAAACTATTTCTGTGATATTCTCACCCTCAACTTGGACGAGGCAAACACATCGAATCCCATGATGAGCAAAGCCATCCAAAATACAGCCGTGTAGTTCTTGTCCACCTCACCCAGGGACATGTGATCCACAAGGAGACCGGCCAGCAGGGCAAAGACTCCCCAACCCAGGGAGCCGCACAAGCGCTGTTTGCCGTACAGATGATGACGCTCCCCGAGGATGCCAAAGCAGATGGCATCTCCGATGCTGACCACCACCGCCATGCCGATCCAGCTGAAGATGAGCAGGCCGAAGAACAGCCAGAACTGCGGCATGGCCATAGCACTACTCGTATTAATCACAGCACTCTCCGCCAGCTGCTCCTTAAGGTAATCCTCCTGGCAGTCCATGGTGCAATTGGCCTTGAAGTACTCCTTGTCCGTTGGGCAATATAGCGTCACATTTTGGCCCGCCACTTGACCATGATCGTGGGGAACCATGAAGAACATGCAGCTTTTATCCTTCTCAATCTTGTTCATGTTGATATTGGTCCCGAATTCCAGCTGGCTGTTGGTGCGATTGGCGGCACAATCGGCCGTCTTGTTCTGCAACCAATCCTGGCACACAATGTCCCACATGAAGGGCTGGGCCTCGCAGTTCATGTGGCAGTTCAGCGTCCGATTTCCATAGTACCGCTCAAGATTCCGCTCGACGCACTCGCCGTACTCGGAGCAGAATCTCACGTCGGAGACACCCTGGTGGCAGTGGAACTCCACCTTGGGCAGCGGCTTCTCCATTCCCGGCACGAACATTATGAGGAAGAAGGCGATGCCCGTGAGCACCTGGCCACCCAGGAAGAGCGATCGGTGGCGATGGTACCTTCAGATGTGTGAAATTATTCGTTTATTAATATGGGTATATTTAAGAAGAAGATAAATGAGAAGATACCAGTAACTACAAGTAATATTTAAAGTTATTGGACACATAAATAGAATTGGAATATTTGTTGTATAGCAAAATTTTATCAATTATAATGCGTATGCTATCTAATCTAAGTGTTAAGCAGCAACAAACATTGACCACTTAATAAGAAGTATTAGAACAAATAAAACAGATATATTTTTTAACAATTGATATAATCGAAAACTAATCTCAACTATGTAATTAAAGAACTCAAGTAAATCAATGATAGCGTTATTGAGTAAGTATCCAAATGGTTTTCAAAAAACTGATATGATAACCTACAATCTAAATCACTCTTATCTTCTTTCGTTATACTTTTGATTGAAAGGAAATTAGAGTTTTTAGTTTTTGAAATTGTTTTCATTAATACAAGATAATTATGTGTTTCTATTTAAGGAAAAGAGGGAGGATAAGATGATAGACAGACTAGTTAGATTGTCTTACCGGTCTGCAATGTAACCGAATAGGGGCTTCGCCAGCATTCCGATGATGGGCAGAATCGTGTACATGGTTCCCACAACAGCGGGGGAGTATCCCAGCTGCCCGGCTAAAGTGGGCATGAAGGGGACGACGGGAGCGGTGCCTAGATAATAATAATAAAGCAGAAAAAACACTAGATTATCTTATAGACGCGTTAGCGCTGATAAGTTGATGAGCGAGTGGGTGGAGATATGCATATGGGCACTTAAATATGATATTCAGCACATTCGTCTACTGGTGGGTGTTTCTCCCTCGCCGATAAGCAAAGTCTACCGTAAACAAGTGGAATTAGATATCGTCGACTCGTTTTGGAGTAGAACTTAGTGTTAATTGAATTAAAAGTAAGAGTAAGCTTTAATTGCTGAAAGTGGCATGGCTGTCGGCACGTCTTAACATTTGATGACTTTTGGGGAGCGGCAGTTCAGTGGGCCAGTGGGGCTGTCAGTAAATCTTGTTTCTTAACCTTTGCCCACATTTGACAATTGGATTGCGCTGTGTTTCTGGTTCGTCATTTTGAAAATGTTTTAGTCATGGTACAAACAACTTTGGGATGGCCTTATCTCAAATCTCTATTATGTGTGTTTTTATCTCTAAGAATACTCTGCTTTATAACATTATTATCTTCCCAATAAAGCTAGTCAAGTAGACAAACTTGCCTTAACTTTCTGTAATTTTTTTTAGCTTTTTCCAAAAAATAATACGATTTCTTCAGCATTTGAAATCATCATTAATTCACAGAAAAAAATCTCAGAAATAGTTTGGGTTTCTTTAATTTATTGCCATTATGCTTATCTGAATTAACAAGAAATGAAATGTGAGTCAATTTCGGCAATTAAAGTCAGATTGGAAATTGAAAAAATGTTGTTCCCATGCGGCTTTAACTCGAATAAAGTGTTCAATTATTAGACCCCAGACATTAGTGTTCAGAATTTTCCATTCCAATATAAAGCTATAAAAATGTTAAATTAATTGATCTGCTTCCGTATACAATTTCTTCTTGATTTTTAAGTGTTGATTTCATTAGACACGATCCAATATAAGATTTCAAATCAAGCATTTAATTTTAAACCTTATTAAGGTTACTTTTAACGCCTATTCTCAGTTTTTATGTTCCTTATTTTAAAAGTTATACCATGGCATTCATTTAAATATTTTTTATATACATATACATATATGAAGTCTAAATAACATACTTTCTTTAATAAATTTATATTTACTTTATTTTCATACTAGTCCCAAGTTGTTAGTGAAAAAACCGTGGTTCAGTTAATTAGTAATCATTTCATGGTGTAAAGCTAATGAAATTGCTGTGATACCCCATTTAAAACCCATCAAAGTGCTGCATCATTCGATGGGAATTGTAACCCCAATCGGCCTGCATTAGCTTATCGGCTGTTCATTAGACTATGGTCTCTATTCCGGGTGTTTGTTTTGTTCTTATCTCCGAACATGGGTGCAAGTGTTCTATGTGACGAAATCGAAGCTTTATAGAGATCGTAAGTTCGCCATCGCCGGCAAAACATTTAGCCCCCAGCACGTGCGTGCCGCTAAAAACGGGAGAGCTTATCGGCTGATGTAAGCGATGCGCGGTACTTAAGTTAATGGGTTTTCGGGGGGGAGTTACTTACCGGCATTGAAGAGAAAGTAGTGCGCCTTCATGGGCAGCAGCTCCTTATCGACGGTGGCCTTCATTTCGGCGTAATTACGTTGACCCGCGGCACAAAGATCAATACCGAATGGCTTTATATCGGTGCTAAATTAGCGCGTTTTCCAGTTCATTCACAAAAAATGCGAGGGCAGGCAGAAAAAGCATGTGCCTCACACACACACGGGCGAATTCGAATGCATGCAGGTGTTGTTTATGTGTTTGTACCCGGGATCACGTTTCTCCGCCAATTGGAATCCGCTGCATCGGGCGATATTTGTTGTTTCAAGAATTAACACTTTCCGCTCGTCGCCTAAATAGAACGCCTGGGAACTCGTCGCATGTTTAGCTTAAACCGAAAAACGCACAATCCGCAGAAATCGAGGGTTCCGACTAGGCGGACTTCCAAAACACGACTGCTGGCTGCTCGAGCCGAGTGTCAACATGTTTGCCTGCGCTCGCCGTCGTTTGTTTACGAATCCGCCTTATCTGCGGCACACCAATTAATATAAGCTGAATACGCCCACCGACGAACATGAAGAGGCGCCCGGCAGGTTGGTTTTATTAGCAACGCCAAAGTAAACTTAAAAATAAACCTAAATTGCAAACACAGCTGATTGGACTGTCTAGGGATGGGCGATGCCCGAACTAGGGATGGGTCACGCGACTCACGAGCTTTGGCGCAATAATTTAAAATAAGTACGTAGCATAGATTATTTGGAATTATTTGATAAAACAAATGAAAATTTAATCGAATGTAAAATAAAAGTAATCAAAATAAAATAAATGTGGAATATCTTTTTAAAAAAATTCTCTTATACAGTAGAATTTATCACTGAATATCTTTCTGAAATTATTCCCACTATGCAATTCTCTTGAAACTATATAATATTTAACCATTTCACTTAGAATTGGTAGTAAAAGCAAACCCTATACTTTACAATCAGACGGAACCAATACCATTAGCATTTTGCTTATGCACATTTATATACGCATTTCATTTGTACAATTCTCTCGAACTAGTGGGTAACTTATAATTACAATGACTCTATGCTTGAGGCGGGGAACTCGGGGAAAACGCGGCTAATTGCAAGAGCCCCTATTCGAATATGTGGCTGTAGTGCTGCTGATATACGTGAATGTAGTTCTCCTTCTCCTGCGGCGTCATCTGCGCTATCAGGTTGTCGTCCAGTTGGTCGAGCGGATGGGGTCGTCCTGCCACCAGCACCGTGGGCACATCGTCGTCATCCTCAGCGGAGTCCGAGTTGATGTAATTGTCGAAATCGACATCAGCTGTAAATTAAATTAAATTATTTCAAATTTCCCATTATAAGTAACTAAAACCCTTACGAATCTTGGCATTGTCGATGTCCTTCTCGTCGTCGCTCGAATCGCTGGAGTTGGCGTTCGAGGAGCCCACGCGCATGCCCTTCATGTGCGGCTCCTTCTGGCCCGGCTGCTTTTCGTGCTGCAGCAGCACGGACATTATGTCCTCGTTCTCCTTGCGGTTGCGATGTCCGGATCCGCTGGCCATCTGCACCGCATCCGACGAGCCATCGGCAGCATCCGTGTCGGTTATCACAGTGCTCTCGGTCATCCAAATGGGCCTGGACTTGCGCTCGATCACCGCATCCGAGGTGTCGTCGCCGCCAATGGTGACATCCACTCGCGTTTCCTCGACGGCGAAGCCTTGGTTTCTCGTCGCCTCGCCCGACCACGCCAGGCCGTCCGGTCGCATGGCGTTGGGCTTGTTCAGTCCCCGAATGGTGTCGATGTCCACGGGTTCGGGTTCCAGCACCTCCGGCGCCAGCTTGATGCCCTCCACCTCCCTGAGAAGGTCATAAAGCGGCTGCAGCTGCTCGTTGAAGTGGGCCAGCAGCAGGCGCGAGTCCTTCTTGGGCATGGCGGCGCTGTCCTCCTCCACGGAGCTGCCGCAGAAGGTGCACCGGAACTCCAGGGTGGCCATGTCAAACAGCTGGTCGGCCTCGAGGTCCGTGAAGGTCTTGGAGCACGTGGAGCACTTGAAACTGGCCCGGCTGGTGGCATCCCGCTCCTCCGTCTCCATGCGCTTGCGCATCAGATCCAGCTTGTACTTGACCACGTTCACGAAGGTCTTGTAGTTGATGAAGTAGTAGTTCACCTTCTGCGCCTTGCCATCCGGCCCCGTTTCCATCTTCAGCCGGATCTGGATGAACTTGTCGGTGCGCAGCGTGGTGATCCTGGCCCGCAGCTGCTTCTTCTCGAAGCGCAGCAGCTCGCCGATGTCGTCCTCCTTCATGCAGGGATTCCGCACCAGCATGTCGATGATGAGCGCGTCCTCCAGGGAGTAGAATCCGCGGACCACGAGGCGGGCCAGCTGCTTCAGGCTGCTGGGCACCTCGGTCACGTAGCGCACCTCCGTTTTCGCGGGCGCCGCGTTCGAGGCAGCCGCCGATGTGGACGACATCGTGGGTTTATCTGGTGGATCGGCAGTTTATATAGGATTTGTTTCGGGGCTCCCACGCCACTCACCAGTCTCTCGGATCCGGAACTCCAGGAGCTGAGCTCTTTTCGGTTATTCGCTGATTGCGGTGGGTCCAGGGATCCTCATGGGTCGACCGGCAGTCATCAGCTCCCTATTTCGGCGGATTTTACCTGCTTTTCCAGCGCAAAAATAAAAATAGGGATGTCAAAAATATATCAAAATATCAATATATCGATATTTTTTGGTGGAGAAGCATCGATGGAAGTTTCGATGCATCGATGTTTGGAAACATCGTTTTTCGATCATCGATGTTTTTCGTTTTTGAAATTAGGTGTGGAACCTAGCTAAAACTTAGCGATTTCTTAAGCCCATGTTGGGCTGGCAGAACTTACGGCATTGCCACATCAAACATTTTAAAATTCAAATTTAAAGCATAGCCTGTTAAAAACTTGGGTGATAAAAGCCCTTATTAAAAGCCACTTTGAATGCCATTTAAAAAGTACCACTCAATATTACTCAGAAGGTTTGTACTTATGTTTAAGAAAATAAATCTCAGAGATATTAAATGTAAAAATATTATTCATAAAAATTTAAAATATTTTTTAAATGTTCTATGAGTGTTTTTCTGAATGCGAATGCACTTAATTTACATATTTGCACACTGTCTTAACTGAGAGCTTCGCATATGAGCGGTGTTGGCTTTCAAATGCTTTTGGCCGCACAAAGCAAATAAGTGAAAATAATCCAACAAGTCGCTTTTTCGCCGCCTTTGTTTATCCGGTCGAAGTGCTTAATATTTCATGCTCCGCTGTCTAGGGTCGTCTATTTTTTAATGCGAACTCCGCCTTACGTTCGAGTGCATTCCGGTGTAATCCGCCCGAACGACGTTCGCCCACACGAAAAAACCCTTGGCTACACAAACAAAGCAGCCACCGCGGGGGTGGACTTTTCAGAGGTCAGAGGTTGGGGGTGCAGACGACCCCTTGCGTGTTTATTTGGCTGCCAACACACTTCTGTTGTCCTCGATGAATGTCATGGATATAATTGGGCACACAATGCGAGGTCCGAATCAGCTGCTCCATGTTTACAAACGAAAATTCAGAGGACAGAATAGAGTGAAATTTATTGGATGCGAAATAGGAATTTAAAAAAGGTCCTTGAATTTCGTAGAAAGTTACATATTTCATATTTCTTAGATTTTTCTAAGGCTTACAATTCAATTTAAAAAATTCTCTACAATTTGCGATTGTTTAAATTAAATAATTAACAGTTTAACAATTTAAAGTTACAATCCTATTGTATTGCGAGAAGAAAAACAAAAGAAATCTTTGAATTTTGTCTTACGAGTTGCCTCAAAAATTATTTTTTGTTTGACAAAGAAAATATCCTCATTAGGAATTTTTATTTTTTTATATTAAATTTTTATTTTATTATTTGTGTACAATATTTTAATTTATAACACCGTGTTGGCTAAATTATAAGTAAATTAATGATTTTTAATTGAAATAAAAGTTTCGCTATTAACTGTTTACAGTGACAACTGCTGCACGTGAACACCCACGGGCGATCAGCCCGAGGAGCTGCCCGAATTCCTCGGAAAAGCGCAGGTTTTCCGGAGGGTGGGTCACCCCCAGAAACTCCACCTGAGCTTGTTTACCTTGCATCAGGGTGCAAGGCGCAGACGCAGCGAGAAAGTGGACAGAGGAGTAGGCCGAAAGTGTTTGGACGCTTTTCCGAGAACCCACTCATTAAGCCCCCCAGCGCTACGTCCATGTAAAAAAGCTTTTCCGCGAGAGAAGCGGAGAGCTAAAGGCCAATGCGCAGGCTCCTGCTCTTTCGTTGCGGGGAAAACAGAAACAGGCTTTCCCACTTTCGCTGGTGGCATCCGCCTGCAGTTCGAATTTTGAGTCGTGCGCGCTAACGCTCGTTTTCCTCGCTTTTCCGAACGACAATTTTCCAACGGCGGCCACAACAATTACAGGCGACAAAAGCGTGCAAAAACTTTTTTTTTATTTTCGAACGTTTTACTGCAATTTCCTTCTTCGTCTGCGAGACGGTGGACTTTTTTGCGGCTTTGGTTTTCCCGTTCGCGTGTGTTTTCTTCGGTGTTTCTGTGTGTTTTCCGCTGCGAATATGGGACCTCAAGGAAATCGGCGATAAAAACACAAAGGGAAATTGGGAAAACGCGGCGTCGCAACTTTTGCCAAATTGATTTTTATTGTGTGAGACGCAGAGTTCAAGCATTATATAAAGAATCGAGCAAGGAAAAGGTTGGTTTATTAAACACCCGAAAAGTGTAAAAAATTATACAGAAAATGGGATATTATTTATATGATTTTATGCATTTTTTGTTGTTGGCTGCACGTGAATTGTTGGTGGCCAGTTTCACCCTCTGGTAGAAGCTCACCCTCGAAAAATAGAGAGCCGGTCGCTAACCGCCCCCAGGGGGTGGCGCCACCCCTTCGCCCGCCGCCCACCTCCCACTCGTCTGTGATGTCATACCACCCACCGCCCTCCGCCCATCGGCATAATCGCACTAATGGTCTTAGACATCCTGGCGCGTCCTCTCTCGAGCGCTTGATTGAGCCCATTGATTTGCGGATTTCTTTGTGGACTTGGACTCCTTTGCATAACGATATCGATATCTGGAGAACTCTCCTTAATCACGGCCGCATATGCACTATATACCATGTACTCGCTGTGTATATAGACGGCCTACTCCACAAATCAGGTCAAAGTTGCATACACTCATAAAAATATTTTTCTACATTTTAGAAAATCGCCCTAAAAAATTTTTCGCCTTTGAACTGAGAAAAATTTTCTATTTTCACGACAAATTTGCCATAAATTTAAGGCAGGTGACCATAAAAAAATATTTTTAGGGTTAATTTTTCTATTTTTCTAATATTTAGGGCGGTTTTTTTCGATTTGCTTCGTTTTGACCTTTTCTAAATCCAACGGCGAATTGCCCTAATTTTTTTTCTAAAATTTTTCTAAATACAAGGGCGATTTGCCTTAAAAATCACTCCAAAAGTGTGAAATTCGGTAGCCCAGCGGTCTAATCACTTGCGCTTTCAACTTTGCTATATGAGGACTAAGGTTGTGGGTTCGAACCCTGTGTGATTCAACTTGATTTTTATGTTTTTTTTTTTTGTAAACATTATAATACTGAGGACATTTTTTCGTCCGAATTTTAAATTAAAGTAGTCTTTAAACCTTAAAAACGTATGGGAGTTCTGAGTTAAAAGCATACTTTATACGGTTTAGTTGCCTTTAGTCATATTATAACGTAGACCTCAAGAAAATAAGATATGTGCAGAGTTTGTTCGTCGTCTTGCGCGATGGGTCTGTGGTGCAGCGTTAGGACGTTAGACTCTAAACCGAGAGGTCGTGGGTTCGATTCTCGCAATGACCAAAAAAAGTAAGTTGTTTTTTCTCCTCATATTTATTTCCCTAATTCGTTTACAAACATGATTTTTCAGTTCTAACGGCTGTTCTGTATAGATCGGGCCCCCCTCTTAGCGCAGCTCCCATATAAGCTACACACCAATACAACAATATGAAACGGTGTCCTCCGCCGGTTTTGTGTAATTAAAGCAGTCCCAGTTCCCAGAATATACACGATTAAAAAATACATGCTTCCCAAATTCAGTTAAGCATGCTCAAACTCGAATTTTTTTAATTTGTCTAATTTTTTAGGGCATTTGCCTTTAAAAACAGAAAATTCGCCCTTAATTTTAGAAAAATACACCTTAAAATTAGGGCAAATCACCCTAAAAAAAGGAAAATATTTCTTATTTCAAGAAAAATCACCCTAAATTAAACCAAATTTCCATCGGGATTTTTTAGAAAATTTTTCTAAATACACGGGCGAATCGCCAGCGGATACGATTTATGGGCGATTTTCTAAATCCACGGGCGAAAAGTCAGTTTTTTAGGGCGATTTAGGGTAAAAATTTCTATGAGTGTAGTGACCCAGAAACGAACATTGACGTACGGCGTGGATATAAGTTGTGGGGATTTAAATCGTGACTGGGATCGGGATTCGGATTGCGATGGGATATCCTGCAGATTGAATTAGTCAAGTGCAATTTGCATTTGGAACAAGGATTTATTCGATGCCTTCAGAATAACTCATTTGCAAACTAAAGCGGTTAGAATCTACGTTTCATGCTCCATATGCATACGAAATGACTTTCATATATGACATTAAACCTTTTTAAGTTAAAAATAATAATATATTGTAGAAAAGTAAATTTATAAAGGGTGAAAATATAAATAATATTTCACATTCTTTAGTAGTACTAATTTAATCCAATTTTGTATACAATAGAATGCAAGATATTTAGGATAATATTCAAATTCATTCCGAAAGACTTAAAAATCTAAAATTATATCTTATTAAATCTAGTGTTAAAAAGTTTTGACGGTATATATCCATGGATATATATTATATATCTGCAGAAATACTTCGCTTAGAAATAAAATCGTTTTCTGAAGCTTTGGAAATCCTTCAAATATTTTCCAAGATTTAAGGTAAAATCTAGAAACTAAAAGTACACAACTATTACGACATAACACTGTCATAATTATTTAATTGTTGCCTTATGAAATCCCAAGGGTCCGTCATCGCCACGACAATTATTCTGAAGAACTTTGGCCCCCAACAAATCCGTACGTGCAACATTTTCACAGTCCCTGTGTTTTGTTCGCTCCATTCTTGTTACACATTTTCACATTTTCCCAGCTGATGAGCAGAACAACACTGAACTTGAGCGGGAAGCGGAGGGAAAATATTGACATTCGCTATTCGGGAGGGTTACTATTTTCTTTTCAGTCTCCAGTCGGACTTTGTTTTGTTTTGAGCGGAGAAAGGAGAGTGGAGAAAGGAGAGTGCAGAAAGGAGCAAGGAGCAAGGCGAGAGCGGAGTGAAAACAACGGGGCTAAAATCGATACTGCTGCCCTGCCAGCACGCAGGCTTACGGAAAAAGGGGCTTGGACCCTGGAACCCGGATCCGGGCGGCAATGTGGAGCAGGCCCTGACACAGAGAGGCGGGACATAGGGGGGCGTGGCGGGTAGCGGGCGGTGGGCGGAAAATCCAATAAGCACGCGAACTCGAACTCGAACTCAAACCAACTCCAAAAATAGACATGGAGCCCAAGCTGCGGAAAATGCGCACAAAGCGGAGGGCCCACAAAAATGAAATACACTAGCTGGCAAATACAACCACCCACTCGACATCCCCCGAAAACACTCCAACGTACTCGGCGAACAAGACCCATATTTACCGGTGCACACAGAAAAAAAACTAGACTTAGATTCGATAGTGTTTTTCGCATATTAAAACACATATTTTTAATTCAGAGTTGGTTTTTAGATCAAAACTTTTGTATTCATTTTACTTTTATTTATTTCTTTAAAAAAAATAGGTTTTAAAGTCTAGAAAAATATATAACAAAAATATTTTAAGAAATAATAATTTTTTTGAATGATAAAAAACCAATCCAGATTTTGAAGAGGAGTATTAAGCTTTTGACTTGGAAATCTTAAGTTTATATTTATTTTAAAAATGGCAATAATGGTAATTATAAAAGTTATTTTCTCTTTGCTCATTAAAAAAATGTATTTACTGAATGGCTACATTGCATTGCATCATTTGCATTGCATCACTGCAACTGCGACTCACAGTATGCTGCACATTTGCTGTCGCCTCACCCAAAATAGAGCAAAAGTTCCTCCAAAATTTTTGTTGCATGTAGCAGGAGGCGGTGGGCGGGTCGCTCGGTGGGAAAATGCACTTTCCGGAATATTAATCAAATTACTTAGGTTGTAATTAAACATTTTAGGGCAGGGCAAAGACATGGTTCTACATTTGCTGGCCAAATTGCTCTTGAAAGCTCGGTTAGTTTGAACAATTTGGGGATAACTGAATAAAACGAAAAGCAAATTGTTTGTTTTACTAAAATGTAATATAAATACAATGGGAATTTTAAAATCATAAGTTAAGGGAAGTTTTATTCTCGTCAGCCTTATGTTTTAATTTATTATCTCTATTTATTTGATAATTTCTATTGACAAAATGTTTTATTAACCTTCATCATCAGACTTTTTATGTTGGTAATGTCAAAATCAGGATTAAATTAACCAAGTTATAAGCAGAAAAGTATGGGCAGCAGTCACATTCACAGTGATTTGTAAAATTACTAAGCCAATTTTCACCCAACCGACGAGACACTCGCTTCCACTCCAAGTAACCCAATTGAGAATCCGCCAGGACCTCCTCCTTCCACTTCCCGTTCCCCTGCTCCGCCGTTCCTTTGGCAAAGTCAAGGAGGATTGTGTAACTTGTAGCAGACGGAAGGGCCGGAGGAAGCCTGCTTGGGTAATGCCAACTTTCGACTGAGCCGTGCAGCAAATTTGTATTTGCATTTGTCGCACAATCAAATCTCAACAATAAAAACCAGCCACATTTAAAAAGGTTCTTCACTCGAGAAGAAAGTTAAATACTCTACTTATTTAAATAATCATTTTAGTATTTGTTAATTTGTTAGTATAAAATTAATATATATACCCTTTAAAATTCAAGAAAAGTTATAAAATAATATATTTAAAACTTTTTCTAGATTAATTTTAGTTTAAAAGTTAAATTTGAATACAAGTCTATCAAAAAGGTATTTATTTTAGATGTCTTTTCAATACAAATGTCTTAATAATTTCATTTATACAGCACGAAAGTCTTTTAAAAGGTTAGAACTTCCGTTCTGAGTAAAGAGTGCATTTGAACCGACCGGAAGTGACAGAGAAAGCTCAGTCAATGTCTATGCCACGCCTCCCGGGGCGGTGAGATGACTGTCTTTTGTTTGGGCCCACGTCCAAATGGAAAGGCAGCGACGATTGCGAAGATTGGGGCAGGACCTTCGGCTGCGAAGGATAAAGGATGTTGAGGCAGCCAGGCGGACCAACGATAAGCGTCTCCGCCGAGGAGGAGGTTCACCTTGGGTCTTAAGGCCCCCCATTTCGAACTGAGCTCAGCCCAATCCGCGCATTTATGGCAATTAAATTTGTCCTCTTCACAAAATGGCATCGTATCCTCTCGATAAGGCGAACCCATCGAGGAGCTTTCGAGGTGGCCTCGGTTAAATGAGCCATCAATTTGTTATTTATGTGCTTTCGGAAAAAGGCAATTGGGTTTTAAGCAGTTTAAGTGCATTCGTTTTGAGAGGATTTATTGTTATTCAAGCTTATTTATTATTTATTGATAATATAGTGCATATTTCTGTAAAGTATCTTAATATTTTCTGTTAATTAAAGGATACGCTTCATTAATCCTAAGAATTATCCATTATTCAATGGAACATCCAAAAGCTCCCTCCGAAATTCGCGGGACTTGGTACTTCCGGTCCGAAATCGCGACTCAAAAGGCAATGCACCGGGTGGCGCATTACCTTGGCTTAGTTAGCTTGCAGTTGGCACATTGTTTGCCTTATCGGCGAAGCGAACTTTCTGCAGCCACAACAAGTCGCGAAAAGAATCGAGGTCGGAGGTTACGGCCTGCACGCCAACACCGCGAAAGTGGGCCATAAATCTGTCCGGTTGTGGCCTTCTTTTTATTTGGTCATGTCGTGTTGAGCCACGCGAAAGTGCCGCGTATTCGAAATGGGCGGGTTCCGAGGAAATTATTGACAGGGAGTGACAAACCGCAGTTGGCAACTTCCCACAAATCATGTAATTGCATTGGGTCTGGGAGGAAGTGACTAGAAATTGTTGAGTGGTCTTAGATTGCGGAGTGTAAATGCTTCAAAAGCTAATAAAAGCAAGGAAAATAAGTGCAGTACAGTGATCCGACTGCAAAATACTCTCTAATGTGTATGTTATACCTAATACACAAGGGTATTATTGACTTTTTGGGTAAACCACACAAACATTACTGAGTAATAGAAGGTTAGATGGGACTCACGGGCCGAAAAAGGTCACCTTTTTAAATAAATTTTTTTGCATGATTTCAAATAATATTTGTTGATTGGTCGAAATTCTTTTTTAAGACACCTGGAAACTGTGTGCTCTTAAAATTAGCTACAAAATTTCATATTGTTAATTTAAGCTAACTAAAAATATTATTTGAACAAATATATGAAATGATTGTTAAATAAAGTTATTTATTTCAGGGACCGTAAATAATCATTATTTGAGATTTTTATTTTAAAAGGCCTACTGAGGTTTTTAAAAGTTTTAATCAACAATTTAACTGGTTTTATGCACTTTGTGGACAAGAGTAAAAAGAACGTTATTTTTGACGTTTAAAACCAAATATCACAGTAGTCTTTTTAAAATAAAAATCTCAAATAATGATTATTTACGGTCCCTGATTTATTTATTTTATTATGAAGTATTTTTTTTAAACGTAGAAGAAATCAAGAAATTAATGAAATTTTTTTAAAGTGTTAAGATTTCATATTATTAAAAAAAGAATCATCAGTCTTTGAAAGGACTTTCAGAGAACTGACACATGTGCATATACTCAAAGAAATCTCTGAGCTCCCTAAAACAAAACCCCCTGTGCAACCGGAAACCAGACCATTAACCCCAGGTGTATCTCCTTACCTCGTTACAGGTGAACCTCGCTAATTGCCGGTGAAGAAGGTGAAAGGCCAGCGATGCACAGTGCGAACGGAATGTAAAGGACAAGCGAGGCCCGAACAAGAAGCGAGTGAAAAACGAAGGACCAAGGACTGCGGACTGCGGACGAGGGGAAGCACTTTTCGAGAGGGCGGTTTCTCAGGGAGGCAAGGTGAATCTGTTCCAGCACACGATGTCATCGATCTCGGCGCAGGGCGTGGTCGAGCGAGCCTCCGCCGAGTTGTCCAAGCGGATCAATGGGCTGGGGCTGCGCTCGAAGCACCACCACAGCAGTACTTCCGGTGCTCCTCCTGCTGCCGGCGGCGGTGGAGGCGACCCAGCGTCCCCGGCCGGAGCCACGCCCCCGCCGGCAGCGCCCAGCGGCAAGACGTCGGTGATGGAGCGCGTGACGAACGCCCTGTGCGGCGGCGGCAACTCAAATTCCAACTCGGCTTCGAACAGCAACTCCACTTCGCCGGCAGCCGCTGCTCCTTCGCCCGCCAGCAATGCCAATCCTCCCCAGACGCCGGACAAGTCGTCGCGTGGCAGCAGCCCCAGTCCCGGAGGAATCCAGTCGCAGGTCCAGAACTCCACACACCACCTCCTGCAGCAGCAACAGCAACAGCAGCAACAGCAGCAGCAGCAACATCTGCAGCTGCAACAGTCGCAGCAGCAACACCTGCAGCTGCAGGCCTCCACGCTGATCAACTCCAATCACCATGTGATGGTGGGTCCTGCCCCGCCCACCGGCATGCCACTGGGCGCCCCGCCCACGCCCACAGTGAAGTCCATTGCCAAGCAGATGAACATAACCATACCGGGCGGAGGGGTGAATCCCACGGGCTCGCCCACCTTCAGCACCATGGGCATGGTGGCGGCCCAGAAGGCGGCGGCCAGTGCAGGCGGCACTCCACTGCAGCTGAGGAAGCAGCTGCCCAATCCTCACCTGCACCACCCGTACGGCAATATGTCGCCGCTGATTATGCAACAGCAGCAGCTCCACCCGCCGCCCATCCACAGCATCGAGCAGCTGATGCTGGACGACCGCTTTCTGAGCCGCTTCTTCCAGTACTTCTCCCCCTACGAGCGCCGCGTGCTCGCCCAGGTGTGCATCAAGTGGCGGGACACACTGTACCGCAGTCCGCGCTACTGGAGCGGCCTGCTGCCCACGCTGCAGTGCCGCGAGCTGCGCCAAATGCCCGGCTGCGATCGCGGCAAGCTCTACAACTCGCTCATCCGCCGCGGATTCCACGCCCTCGGACTCGTCGGCGCCTCCGACGAGGACGCCCTGGACGTGGTCCACTCCTTCCCGCTCGCCTCCAAGCACGTCCACTCGCTCAGCCTGCGCTGCTCCTCGATCAGCGACCGGGGACTGGAGACCCTGCTCGATCACCTGCAGGTGAGTGCTGATTATTTAAAAATCTATTAGAAATTATTCTTTGTATCTAATAATTGGGCTAGGAAGAAAGTCCTTAAGAATGCCCTTTTGAGTTTCTCTGCCTTGCTTATAACACTTAATACTTAATTAACCTAGATTTATCTTATTCGCATCATAAAATGCTGAACATTTTTAAAATATGATAACTCGTGAAATAGAATTATCCTCCTGGAAGTTTTCCCAAATTTCAAATAAATGAAAATATAAACAATCCATTTTGGACAGTTGTTTTTCGATAAAACTTTGACTAGAGCTATAAGCAAAATTCTATTTTTATTATTTATTATTTATGAAGCTTGTGAAATGTACATGTATAATTCTTAGATTTTAATAATTAACAAAAATAATAAAATATTATTATGTTATGATTAGTTTCGTTGCCTTTTTGATTGCGGTGAGTTTCAGGCTTAAATTAAAAAAATTAAATTAAATTTAAATCCATCCAGAAACAGAATTCTCCTAAAATTCGTATAAAATTTAACCGAATGTCTGAAAAAATTTGGCAAACTACTGTCGTATCTTTTCGCCCTTGAGATACCAGCAAATACTATATGTACAATATATAAACGAAATTCCCGTCTGCACATAAGCTCGAATAATGGGCTGTCGTTTGTTTAAAATGCAAGACAACTTGGCCCGGGGGGCAGACGGCAATGTCCGGAAATCTGAATCTGAATCTGGCCCCGAAGGCCATGCCATCCCAGCCCAGAGCAATCCGGTTTTCGGGGCCCAGCTGCCTTTCGTTTGGCTCAACCTCTGACTTGATTTGGGGTACGCTTTTTTTAAACCCCAATGGAGATGAGATGGGAAAATGTCCGAGAGACAGAGAGCGAATGTTTGGGCTGTGGGCGTTTTGGCCAGCGGCAAGTTGACAGTGGTCAGTCCCGCTTTGGGCCACAACCGAAATAAATTCGCACACGAAGACTGTGCGAATATCTGTGGGCTGGCTGGCTAACGAAATGAAAACTATTTTCATTTTATTTCGGGACTTCTTGTGCCGCGCGCCAGAGAAATGAAACGTGTCAGAGCTGAAAGTGTGTCATCGCCTGGCGAGTGTGGCCGAAATGCCGCCCCCTTTCGTCACCCGCCTGCCAGCATAATGAATTGATGCGATCAATTTCAGATGCAAATCACATCAAAGCCCTGTCATAAATTTCATTTAATTTAGCCTATTATTTTGTTGCGCTAATTTGAGCGAGTGTGCGAGTAGCACTCAATTGAAAGCACTCACAGTGCATTCATAATTTCTACGCTCCGCCAGGTGAATCTTTTATGAGATGCGCTCGAATGGCGGGCCACTGGGTTTTTGTTTTGCTGAAAAATTCCATGTTTTATTAGAATGAAAGCAGAAGAGCATGAACGGAAATTGTAGAGGAATTTGTTACTAAAACAAAATATTTTTAAAGCTTTAAGAATAATTTAATTTAAATGCGAGCAATAGGAAGAAAAAGTTTCTATACGAAAAAGAGATTTTTATTTTATTAAATGGTTTATATTCTAAAATTTTCAATGGGTTCTTAGATGTATCTCCCAATTTTCAATAATTACCTAGTTTGGTATTTCTTCTCTAAGCTTTAAGCACGAATCTCTCATTCACACTACTCATCCTTACTCATCCCGAGTAGCCGCAATAACCCATTATTTCTTGCTTGGTTATTCCACTCGCTTTGTCCTTATTACTGCTGCTTTCCCACTGATTTCATCTTTTTCGGTTTGCCGGTTTGCCGGACTGCCTCAATAATCCCAGGCAACCCCAATCGAATTTGGACGAACAAGTGGGGAGCTTAATTGATGGCCAACTGTGGTGAGGGCCCTGGGCGAACTAATCCATTCATTTCATGGACCAATCCCGAGCAATCTGGGAACCTAATCCACCAGGGGCCCAGCATGGGTCACCGGAAATGGCCCAATCCCACACACAGACACACACAAAAACATACAAACTGAGCAAGTGTAAACAGAAATCCACACACACATTCTTGCGGAGCCAGTAAAGTGGATAATGTTGGTGAACTGGATGCGGCCAAGTCCTCTATGAAGCAGCGTTCTACATGAATTTGCGGTCCTGTCAGCTCAGTCAGTCACACACTCATTGAGTAGATTGCTGTTGCCCTACTCTTCTTACCCCTCTGGTCTTTTGACTTTGATGGTACTGGTTTGTTAGGGTGTTTCTATTCTGATAGGTTCCGTATATTAATATATATTACCGAAAATAGTATAATTTAATTAATGCGTTGTTGGATACAAGTAGTTAGTTAGGTATTTAGTAAAATCTATACCCAATTTTGTTTAAAATCGTTGGTCATAGAATCAATATTAAAAGGGAACTCTGTTTTGTTTTTAGGTTTACCAATACTTCAATATCAATATTAAACGAATATTTGGGCTACACGGCGTATGAGTAATTTTTTCATTTTCCTTTTACAAATTTTAAAGACTTCTCTATGTAAAATATAAAAATATATAATAAGTAAAGGTAGAAGAGAAACTTTAGAATCATAATTTAGTTGCTTACAGAAGAAGAGTGACCTGTAAGGTAATAAAGTTAGGAGCTTAAAGTAAACTCCCGACAGCACAGGTCCACCCTGGTGTGCATACGTCACTCAGGTCTTAGGACTCGGGACTGCTAATGTCAGAATTAATCCACTGCGAATGCATGTCATGTTTATGAGCCTAGTTCCAATGCCAGGGTCTGAAATATCCAGATGAATGTGAGTTTGTGTGCGCAGGAAGCGCCCACAAATGGTTTGATTGCGAATTGTTGTCGCTGGCAATGTCAACAACAATGACACACTGGGGACGAGTTGGGTTTGGGTTTGCCATGATGCGAGAGGATCAACCGCAATGGGCTCAGGAATTTGACCTTGGGGACTCTGCGGAAAGTGCATGTGAACTGCCCCTACGGAATTTCCCAGGCCCCAAACCATACCCAAACATTTCCCGGAAAAACCCCAACATGCAACGCGAAATTAATGCTAGTTACTGCTGCGACGGAAATGCGGCGACTTTCCTGCATTCCTATACATATTTAATGGCAAAGGCACTGCAGTCGGCTCGGGCGAATATATGCGATTTCCGCATTGCCGCTCCGAAGTTTCCACTCCAGACTTCTGCGAGGGGGATTGAGAGCTCGTTGAACCCAGCCCCATTGACCCATAAAACTATGCTACGCTCTCTCACCTCCGGCTATTTAAATGCGAAAGCCTTTTCAGCTGCAGTTGCGAAATTAAATTGGCCAATTTATTTCAAATTCAAATTTTTACTCTCGTTTGAGGGATTGCATTTTATTTAATGCGCCTGATATTCATAAAATAAAGCAGTCAGCTTTTTATGTGTAGAACCACGAAATGCCATTGTTTTACAAAATTAAACAGAATATTAAATTATGGCATCATTTCGAGAAGTTAGCCGTACAAATAACAAAGGCTTAGTTGATAACATATAACAATATCACTAAAAAGTATCTGATTATGTATGCACAAATATTTATAATTTCAAATTGCAATATAGAGGGGCTGGATTTAATTAAAATGTGTCATTATGTATGCAATTCATATTTAATCTAGTTCGAAACACCATAGCTCTACAATTTAAGCGAAAAACTGCCATCGCTGAACAGCAAACCTCAGAAACCGAGGCAAAAACACTGGAAAACTTTATCGCAACTAAATAGTCACACATCCGAGCATGTGTGTGCCGCCATTAGCATTTCATTGTGGAACTCCTCTCCTTTGCGTGGTTGACTTTTCCCATCGATTTTGCCTCCTGCCGACACATGGTACCGAAAAAAAGAAAAAAAGAAGGAAAAAAGTTTCCCTTGGCTACGGCTACGTGTTTTGTGTTAGCCAGCCAGGGGAAAAAGTTCCACAATTGTCCATAAAAACAAAATACGGTTCGTGGGGAGAGGACAAAATCTAAACAACAACCGAGCATTTACCATTCATAATGAAGTCATGCCAAAGGCTTGGCTGGTTGTTGGGCTTCCTCTGCTGATTGTTGGCAAAGTTAACCGATGTACAGAATCCAATTACTGGCCCTGTGTACTAAACACATTCGTAATTAGACCATTTAATTCGCTAATGAGTCGGATTCCTGCTTTGTATTTACTCAGATAGGATTAGGATTAGGATTTGAAAGGGTTTGGGTATACTTAAGGATTTTTTTGAGATACTATTTTTTATAGATGTCCTTTTCTGACATTATTACATAACACTGTAAAGCTTCTTTTGCTAAGCTAAAGTTTATATGAAAAATGTTTCTTTCCTGTTATTTCATGTTTTTATTTTTCCTGCATTTTATTAACCTTTCGTGCTGAGAAAAAGTAATTTAATCCAAAACGAACGTTGCGTTGAATGGATTAATTTTGATTTATTACACAGACTCACGGGCATTCGCATTAGGGATTCGGATTAAATTGGTATCTTGCTGTTTTAGCTGTTTACGTTTTGTTATTTCTCCTGTTTTGCGTCAACAATAAAAATAATTGTTGTTCAGCCGCGGGAGTGAGAATTGTTCGCGCTTAATGCGTTTTGTGTGTGACCATCCTTGGGATTTTCATTTTTATACCGTGCTTCCGGCTGCATTTGCTGTTTATTATCGCCTTTGTTGCCTTGTTTCCGGTTTTACGGGAGGGGAAATGGGTTGAAATCGAGGGGCCCAACAACAATGGCGTCCATATCCCGACACAAAGTCTGCCACTCGAACGGGGTCGCCTCCATCGAGAGATGTTATGTGTTTTTCTCGCTTTTACTTCCTCGACAATGTTTTGCTCTTGAAAAGGTCAAAGTTTATCCGGTTATAGGGAATTAAATTGCTCGTATAACGCATTGAAAAATTATTCCCAGTTAGCAGAAAAGTTTTCTCAATTTTGTTGACTTGTAAATCTCGGCATCAAAAGTTGGGAGCAGTGCAATTTAATTTAATTTCAATGGATTCCCACTCTTTTTCTAGTTCTTTAAATCGGTGCACCACCAGGTGGCACCTGTAATTTGTTTAATCTCTTTGGTCGGTTTTCCATTCAATTTTCCCTCATTCCACGCACACAATCCAAGCTATGCAATTTTTCCTATATTGTTTACGCTCCACAGAATGATATATAGTGTAAATTCAAATTAGGTTTCTATCTTTGGGCCATTGTGTAAAGGACATATTATAGAAAGCAACTAATTGCATTCCTTTAACTTTATTTAATAAGTCTTTTGTAATTACTTTGCTCAATTTATTTACAAAGAAGCGTGGAATCATTTTGTGGTCGTCAAGGAAAACTAAGAGCATCATTTAATTATGTGGAAATTCAAAATGTTCTTTAGCAGATGCTTAATAAGTAAACCCACCTGAGATTTAAACAATTTTATACCATTTTCATACATATTCGTGTATATCTGTTTTATGTAAAAATATAAGCACGGAGGTATTTTCGTTTTGATATTTTTCACTCGCCTCCCATTGGTGTTTATTTTTTTTCTGCTAGCCAAGTGTCAACGTTTATGAACGCTGTGAAATGTCCAAAAGTATTTTAGAATTCATCGGATGGCAGATCATAAAAACATTTGACGATTTCATGACAGAGCAGTCACCCTTTTAGACGAATATAGCAAATTTTAGACCAAGTGGATCGCAACCAAACTCAAGAATTTTCCAAGTAATATCGAGCATTTTTCTCAGTCATGGGAAATGATTTTCGGAATGTTCTTAAATTTTTAAATAATCAAGTTCATTGCCAAAAATACAGACACACCTCTAACAAAGTAAAAGTGCTTTAAAACTGTTTTAAAAACTCATTTAAACACGGCGTTCATTTATAAAATTGTCAACTGATTTAACGAATTTTTGTTTTAACAAACTACTAATTATGCTGCTAAATTATCATTAAATAATAAGGCAACATAACTTATGACAACGGAATCATGCCCGCAATCTTTTGTTGCAACCCGAAAAATTTTCTAATGAAAACATCTGTTTACAATTGGTTTATTGAATTTTGTTTACAAATAAAATCAAAATGCAATCATATGGCATTAATTGCTTTTCTGCAGAGGTATTCTGGAAAAACTAAATTTATCACTTAAAAATACTACTGATTTTATTTGCATTTCAATTCCTATTTTTAAATGTCCAAATTTAAGTCAATAGACTTTTTAAAATAATTATAAACTCTTCTCTGTAAATATAAAATAAAACTAATATTTTATTCATTAAAAGTGTAGTCTCTTAAAATAATAAAATAAATAATAAAAACTGATTTCTGGCATGGTGAAACTGTTTGTAAAGAGTTTGCTTGGTCCAAGTAAAGTAAAGACGTTAAATACATAAGCTTTTTCATTAAAAATAAAACATGTATTAAGTTTTTTTAATAAAGCCTTCATGAATGTAGTTTGTAATATTGTAATCCTTTAATTTGCAGAGTCTGTTTGAACTGGAGCTGGCTGGCTGCAACGAGGTGACCGAGGCGGGTCTGTGGGCGTGTCTCACGCCCCGCATCGTGTCCCTGTCCCTGGCGGACTGCATCAATATCGCGGACGAGGCGGTGGGCGCGGTGGCCCAGCTGCTGCCCTCCCTCTACGAGTTCTCGCTGCAGGCAAGTCCAGATTGACGAGGATCCGGCCCGCCCTCGCGTATCGAATTAATTGAATCTCCTCTCGGTCCCAACAGGCTTACCACGTCACGGATGCGGCACTCGGCTACTTCTCGCCCAAACAGAGCCACAGCCTCAGCATCCTGCGGCTGCAGTCGTGCTGGGAACTAACCAACCATGGCATCGTTAATATCGGTAAGCGACACTTTGCCCCGCCAATTAATCAAATAACATGTGGAACGAATATGGGGATCCAATTTGTCCCGCAAACTGCACAGAAAAAAATACTCCAAAGTAAAAACTCTGGGTTTCCTATAAAGTAAAGCCCAATTGGAAAATGTTAAGCTAAAGGTTATAATATATTTTAATTAAGAAAATTAGATAAATCTTAACCAAACTATTTAAATATAAATATTAGTTAAAATTTTAATTAGTCCTAACTTTATTATTTTAATATTTAGTAAGGCTACAGAAATGATATTTGTTGTTTTCTGTGTGTTTGAAAAATGGCAAAAGCTTTCGTTTCGCCTCACAATCAGAATGGTTGAGCAATGCTAAGAGCCGTCTCCATCGGTCGTTATGTTTAATTCAGAAATGTGGATAACTGGGTGGACGCGGGTAATGATGTTCCTCACATCCGTGCTGGTAGTGGTCCGAAAAAACTGCGCAGGACATCCGCCGGGAGTGTGCCAATGGAAGCCCGAGTTGTAAAAGAAATGCGAACATAACATTGCGAATGAAGTGCCCGTGTTGGGAGTGAGGGGGCACTATCCCTCACGGGTTTGTCCCGCTTCCGAAACCGGGTTTCTTTGGGCCCCCAACATCATGTCTAAACATTGCACTCAACTAATTGAAACTTTTTGTGGGACACTTTTTGTGCGATTCTGTTTCCTGGCAAACAGAGAAAGCAGCTTTTTTACATCCTTTGACGTCACATCGGCAAAGAACCCTTTTCACTAGCAAATTGGCAGGGTCCAGTCCCTAAGACTGGCCACCACTGATGTAACTGGCTTTAGGAATTACCAAGCAAACAAAAAATATAAAGGCAAACAACAGTTTTATTGCGGAAAAAATAAAATAATATAACTATAAATAAAAATGTCTCTAAAGCGCTGGTTTAAGAGGAATTCCAAACAAATACGTAGAAATGGTCAAACAAACCAATGAATAAATAAGCAAAAAAATTGAGTCCGTTCGGGATTTATTTTGGTGTAAACGAAAAAAGTACACTTTTGGTTAAATGATTCTACATGCGAATAAGTCGGAAACAATGGTTTTAAAACAAAAATAAATAAATACCTATATCAGTTATTTAATCTATTTTATAGCCTTGTTTTTGATATGGTTTTAAATAATATTTTACTTATTTTCATCGCAAATCATAGTCCACCAAAATATCAGATAAATAAGCACTACAGAATGTTTTACAAAAATAGCAGAAATAAATGAAGTTTTGATGTAGCCATTATTCTTTATTAAAAGCAACATTTTATATCCCGTGAACCGTTCGATTGAGGCCGTATTTTTCCATGCCCAAAGCCACTACATCTGGCGTCGTTTGCTTGGAACACATCCTACGGATAAACTTGGCCATAAACCACTTTAATTGACGGCCGCATTGCCTCGCAGCTGAGCAATTTTAAGGGGTGCTTAGGGGCTTTTTCAGGCGCCTGAACGTAAACTCATTTAATATGCGATCGACAGGGCTGGCAAACATAAGCCCGAGCCACTTGAGCAGGGTTAAGGGTGAAGGGTGAAGGGTGAAGGGTCGGCAGTTTTCGCTTTGCCTATGCTCGCTGCTTTGACCTTTGACGACGCCCACCTGAGTTTCTGAGTCCTGAGTTCCAGGAGCTGCCTCTTCAGTCTGTTCCGGTACGGGTGAGGTTTGAGTTTTGGGGGAAAACTTTGCAATCAATTTCATGGCACGTCATTTTCTTTCCAACCATCTCGCCTCATCCCCCTGCTCAATCAACAAAGGCGAAGGGCTGCCTTTTCCCTATCCTCGTCATACATTGCGCCACAAATTAAGCTGCAGTTTGCTGCAGGCGCCCAGGTAGATGGCTTTCCTCGACTGGATTTTCCGCCGCTTCACCCCTCGCTTTTCCATTGCATTTCCCAGCTCCTACGGCTTCAGCAGTTAACCAGCCAGATTTCTGCCTGCAGAGCTGCGCATCGAAATCGAATTATCGCAGTTCACTGATCATCGATGCGGATGTGGGTGCAGGCTTTATGACACTGATTTGCATAGATACACCTGGACAGAAACTCCTGAAGAATTCTAAAAAATATATAAATAAATTTTAAACAAAAAAAAAATTGTGCGTTAGTTCCGGAAAAATTAAAATCTTTTCTAACTAGATTTATAGATTTTTTAAAATAAATTAAAGTAATAAGGATAGGTCTACGCAAACTCATCAAAAAAGTGTCAATAACTTTCCATAATAAATCTCATCCTTTTGCTTAAACTTTTAGTCTGCTAGAGCTGAAAAATAAACAGCCCAACTATGATTTTTACAGCTTAGGGACACTGGAATATTTATAAAATATCAAAACAAACATAAACTGGGCATATTTTGTGCGTCTGCAAACAGCTTGATGGATGACGGAGCCTCAAAAGCCCGAAAAGCCAGTAACAAAAGTATAAAAAGCATATTACACATCCGCCCCGTATAACAAAGATTGGCTTCGTTTTCGCCGTCTGTCTGTGTGTCTGTCTGTGTTTGTGTTTGTGCAGGGCGGGGGGCGGTGGCAGGGGGCGTGGCTTACGATTCGTGAGGACATAAGCAAATAGGCGCCATATTTAATGGCGGCATTTTGTATAAATTGCAGCCCAATCATAAACTGTTTGCCCAGCAAGCATAAACAAGTCAACAAAAAAATACGAATCAAATACAAGCAAGAGAATAAATTAAAGGCACGAATAAATTTGAGCCTGAAATTATTTATTTTACGATTTAATTTAAGTGACCGCATTCCGGAAATACATGTTTAATTAATAGTCATTCAAAGGCCTCGAAAACCCTTAACACTCAATTCTCGGAGGACAATTTAATCATTTATTTATTTCCACAATAATTGAAGCACATAGTAATTGCAGTCCTGTGGCATTTTCTGGACATGATTGCAGTTTTAAAGCAGATGGGATAATTCGATGACACAAATATACTTTAATATTTTTTGTACCCAAATAAATCAAGGTAAAAATTATATCATTTAAAAATAACAGTTTTTAAATATGAAGGATTAGGTTATAAAAAAATTAAATACATTTTAGTAACTCTTAAAAAATTCTGTAGTTATCTAAAATAATTTTAAAGTGCAGCACTCAAATCTGGTTTTATTGCCTCGCCAACGCAATATGAACTTCGAAGTTTACCTTAAGTTTAAGACTTGTATTTAAAGCGCAACCTTGTTGCTGCTAAACTCGCAGGCTAAGCCGTTGTCAGAAGTTAGCTAAGCCCGTTCACAGTTTTCAGTTTCCAGTTTTCAGTGGCCTGATGTTGAACTTTTTGCCCCGGCGGCGGGTAAACTTTTAATAACAACTCCCAGTCCGTTTCCGCTGCCCAGCGGCCATGAAAACGGCTGTCACAGGGGCGAACGGCACTGCCTGCGGTGCTTATCACAACATCGAGAAGCCATTTAGCTAATTGCATTTGGCATCTAATTGAATTGGGCCAGGCTCCAGGTTCAGTTTCGGAGTGATGGCTCCGCTCACAGGAGACAGCGAGGGCTCAGTTCGCTGGGCTGGCATTTGGCCAGAACCATTTTTATGGCCCATTTCAACACTGACGAAAAAGCATATCTTTTTTGTACAAAACTCTTGATGTATATGGATTTTTTATAACATAAAGGACATCGTTTTATCCGTTTTACAAGGAAAAATGGAAAACTTGTCTTTAATTCCGAAAGTTGCCAAAAGTACTTTCCATGCATTGTTTCAACTCTTTTTCCAACTTGTACAGCATTATAAAATAAATATATTATTATTTTTGAGACTAACATTTGATATACATTTTTTTTAGCAGGAAATATTTTTGATTTACATCAATGATAAGGAAAAATTATACATTTATTTTTCCACAAAATTGCCTTGGAAAATCTTTGTGGGTCTAGCTCCACCAGTTTCTTATACACTTTGACAGGGATATGAAATAAATAGGAGCTGTGCCGACCAGTTTGTGAGCTATTTTTCTCCGTGAATGGTTCTTTTCTTTTTTGGCTCGGGACATGTGGCTGCGACTTTAGTTGCTACTTCGGGATTTGAATGCGAGGTGACACATCATTTGGCACGCAATCCGCCTCGCAGGCGGAACCGGAAGAGCGGCTGGCTGGCTGACTGACTGAATGACTGACTGACACATTGACAGGACGCCCTTGCTGGCCGCGTCGTTAATTGCCGGCGAGGTCGTTCAACCGGGCGTATGCGTGATTTATTAGTTCGCACGTGAACGAGCGAACATCGCGAATGCGAATTGCGAGTGGCGAAACGTAAGCGAAACAATGAACAAGTTAATCTCCCATTAATTAACAGTGTCATCAGAAATGCCGCCTTTCATTTAGCAGAGCCCGAGCGAAGAAATAATGAATTGAGGCAACTAAAATCCTCGTCGGGCGACAAATCAGATTCCACTATAGGAAGCTTTTCACTCTATGTGAAAAGTGACCACAGCTGATGAATAAATCAGGGGCGTAACCAATCTATGTCTGTGTGAAATAAAAGTCTATCAGGATGGGTGATAATTTTAATAATTATTTAAACAAATTTAATATTTGAACTAATATCCGAAAGGTTTTTTTTCGTTGATTTAAAACTAAAGTTCTCTGTGAAAATAAATTGGAATTATAGAAAATTTATTAATCACAAAGGCTTTTCAATTTAAAATTTTTAAAAGTCAATAGACCTTTTTTATTATTTTCTAAAATTGCATTTAAATAGATTGGTCGTAAATGTAGCATTTGATTTTTTCGCAATTGTAGTATAAACATATTTCTGAACCCCTTTAAAGCCCCCTCAAGACGCCCATAGAAAACAAGCTTCTTGATTGCCAAACACACTGAGCGTTGGGATGTTGGGTGATACTGCTAATGAAGTGGTTGCGGTTCGTTTCGCGCCTGAACAATTGCACTTGTCGACGCGAAAGCGACATGTCCATCAATTTAACCGCAAACTGCACTACACCCGAGGCATCATCCATCCACCCGCTGATTCCTTTTAACCCTCCCCAAATTTAGAGAGAATTGCCAGCCAATCTGTTTGTTTGAATGCTCACGAAGAAAATGCAGTCTGCATCCCGACCATCAATCAGCCACAAAAAAATATATATATACTTGTATGCATTTGTAATGTATTGGCTTGCTGAACTAGTTTAAATATTCCTCTTAAATCGATTTTTCATTTTGAAAAATATGTGGTATATAATAATTATTTATTTATGATAAGTTTACCAAAAGACGATTTTTATTTTAGTTTTGCAGTTTACAGTTTACACTTAAGGACCACCCCAATAATGACTCAGTTGCCATAGAAAAAAAAACTTGTTTACAATACTTATAAGTATATACGGTTGGGGCTATTACTTTACTTACTTTTGCTGTATTTTCTTACCCTCTTTGCTTTTGGCAGAGACAAAATTCCTGCTCGCCGAGGCATCGAATTCATCTTATTCAGGCAGCAGCATCGCCAGCTGTCCGCCCCGGACCCAAAAAATTGATAAACCTCCCCGGTTTTCTGGGTTGGGGCCAGGGGCGTTGGAATTCCGTATCCCCCGGCCACCCCTCGTCCATTTACTCCTAGTCGCGGTTGGTCCCTTGCCCCCTAGATGATGTGCGCCCGTTGGGCGTCGTGTTTATTTAATTACATTTGCATTTTCAAGGCGCTCGACGTTGCTCCTGTGCCGGTGTGTTGTCGTTGTCTTTGTTGGTTTTTTTGCGCTCACTCTCGCTGAGCAATTTTTAATTAACTTTATTTTTATAAAAGCTCTTTGGGGGGCGATGGCATCGTTTCGTCCCCCCGGCACGCACTGTCCCTCCTGCACTGGGTATTTGGCCAAATTGTCAATCAATTGTCAGCTGGCAGTGACCATGAACTTAACGTAATTCTCACAAACTTGCGTGATCTAAAAAGTACCTGAAGTGCAGTGAATGCAGCGACGTGGAAATTGCACTCCCAGCTAATTAAAGGTTAATTATTTGCAGATTTTTTAAGAGCAAATTAATTATTTTTTTAAGTATTCTAATAGATTTATATTTTTTCAAAGTAAAGAATATTTTGTAATTTTTAACTAAGCAAAATCTAACCAACAAATTAAAATTATTACTCTAGAACTTTAAAATTTTCTAATATTTTGAAAACATTTAAGTTAAATAAACTTTTAGTGCCATCTCTAACATGCTCGTTCAACCATGATAATTTTTTGTAAAAGAGATGTACAAATAAAGTGTTATTAAGTGGTCAATGTCATTGTAGTTTGTAATATGCATTTCCAATTAAATGGCACTTGTTGGGCAAATAAATAACCAATAAACTGCCAAAGGCAGGCCTAAATGAAATGAAATATATAAAATGCACATAGATTGCTTTTTAAAGCACAAAATGTCAGATAGCAGATAGAGGGCAAGGACAAATGGGTTTTGCACTCCACCTCCCCCTTAGATGTTCCACAATTTCCCCCTCCTCACAGAATACATAGTACATACGCACATAACGTCAACTTGAATGCAAACATGCAAGTTCAAAGTTGAGGGCCAGGCTACAAGGAACATAATTGCTGGCTTATGTAATGCGATTTGAGAGGCTGCCACATGCAGAAAGTTTCATCGCAAAAAGGGTTGCGAAAAGGCAAAGGCAAAAGCCCACAGAATGTGTGTGGGCGGTGGAAATTCTATTTTAATTGCATTTGATGGCAGCTGAGACAGGCACACGCACTCGGAATTACGGCGGAAATAGTTGCACGCAATGACGCACGCCGGAAAATCAGAGGAAGAGGAAAAATTACCAGCTGCCAATGCATTAGAGCCCACACAAAACTATCCCTGGAACGCACATCACATCACCAAGCTGCTGATTTTCATGTTGATGATGCTGTCAGTTTGCCGACAGCCGGGCCCTAAACAGACCACCAAGTCCCTATTTATACTGGCCATTATATATAGTTGCAGGCGGCCATGTGGAGGGCAGGATTACCCCACTGCCTGCCGGAGAAAGTGGCAGCTGTTGGGACTTTGTGTCACTTTCACCGGACTGCGAGGAAAGTGTCAAGTGAGATTATACACAAAAGTCAAACGGGGACGAGTCAAGCTTCTTGCTAATTTTGGCATAGGCAGGCCATTCTACTTTTGGTGGATAAAAGTTGTGACGTATTCTAACCCACTTACAAGATCACACTTGGAAAGTATTCTACAAAAAGGTTTACTATAAAATTATCCTGGAATATTTTTAATTTAATTGAACACTTTAAATATATTTTCTACATTATTCATTTAAGAGGATTAAAATGTCCCAAACAATTGCATTTTATATGAACCTATATGTTAGCAAAAGTTTCTTGGCAAAAAAAAACCTAGCATTAGCTTACGAATAAAAAAAAAGGAAAACAAAGCAAAATACAACCGCTGCACCAATTCTCAGCAATTAAAAAGCAATCCTTAAGTCAAACTGGAGCAATTTAACTTTGACTGGGGAGGAGTAATTGACGTCATTAAAGTTTTCACTGGAAATGCTCAAGAAGCAGAGTGGAAAAGTGGACGAACAGACAACAGGCCACGAAACTGGGTTAACAATTTTCCTTTTCTGTTTTTACTGTTGAAAATTCCAGGAAAAGATGTGAACCAAGTCACACGGGAGGACTCCAGGCAAGAGGCTCTGGCCAACTGCCAATCAAATTCGCACACACGACATGTGAGGTGCGTGGAAAATGCAGGAAAATGAGGGAAAACGCAGGAAAACTACGCGCACAGACAGAGCGGAGGTGTGTGTATGTATAGAAGGATCCAGCACACGGGGACCATTAGCCGACAATCCTGCTGAGCGTTTTCAATGCATTTTTAATAAAGCAGCCCCAATGGGAAGTTTCAAATAAGACTCTGTGGGTCAATTGAGTTTTAAGAAATTAACTATTTAATTATTTAAATAAATTTAAAAGCTTTTAAGACCAACTAATTATATTGAATCCTTCCTCGCATACTAAATGACTTACATTATTATAATCGCCTTAAAAACTGAATAGTATATTATGAAAGATAAAGAGCTCTTTTACTAATTGCTCTCTACTCAATGAAAGCACAATACAATTTCGAATAAATAAATATTTTCTCAAACATAGTAATCTCAATTACCGGTTTGACAGGCAAACCCTGTCGAAAACACAGATACGAAATTATTTCTGATTGAAATTGTTCGTCGGCGAATTCTGTCAGACTGCCAAAAGTATCGTAATTGTAGCTAAATCTTATTTTCGTCGATTTCGCTGTGGCACGCTTTCAATGTTTTTTTTTTTTTTCGTTTGCTCTTTGGCAAATTTGTATCGTATCATTTGCATAAATTAGTGCAAAATTTATGGTTATAACAAGACAGAATAAACAGAAGAATACATACAAGAATTTATCATTCAAAATGATCAAGGTTGCATATGTTAGCTTTGAATTTTAGATGAAATATTCTTTTATGTTATCAAAAGTAATATATTTCATAAGAGCATTAAATTCTATATTTAACTTTTAATTCAGTTTTAGAAAATCCTCTTTTGGTTTTTCTAAGAGCTGTTGCCGTAATTTTCTTGGCCTCCTAAATTGCTCCTTGACTCCTCCAATAACCCGACCTCAAAGCAGAGCTAATCTGCCATTGCGCAACCTCATCGCAATCCGCGGTAGTTCATGTCGCCCACTCCTCCCACTTTACGCCCACTTTCCGCCCACTTCCTTCCCGCTTTCCAGGGCAACCGTGATGAGAAAGGGGAAGCCTACTGAGGCCTGCACGTTTCGAACATTATTTGCCTATGCGAGAGGATCTCCGACCCCCGACTCGCAACTCGCGACCCCTGACCCCACGGCGACCTTTCCCTGCTCATTTACGCATTCATTGTTTGGCCTCAAAGTTTGCCGGTAATTGACAGGCCACTTAAACCCTAAAGCGGTTAAGCCTCAGTTCCCTGAACCCCGGGAAATTGGGTAAGATTTATTTTATCACTGCAGCTTTGCAAAATCCTGAGTTAGCATAAACTCAAACTGACTAGAAACTTTCATTCTGAGAGTTAAAGCATTCCACAAGTTAATTAAAGTAATTTCCTTTCAGCGCTTTGAGATTGTAAGTTTAAAAATTAAACTATGATGTAAGCATTTATTCAGGAAGATGTTAAAATTATTTTTCTGCTAACTTTAAATGTGTAATACTAAAAACTACAAAGGAATTTTTGTGTTAGCAGAGAAACCTTCCAGGAATTTTTCATTAATCTTCCTTTAGCTCTATAGCTGAATGAAAGTCTTCCAGGAATCCTAAAACAAGACCTCTTATTTATGCCTGAAATAATTTTGAATAAACAATTGAAAATGTTACAAAGTGTTTATTGACGTGGAAATCAGATTCAAAGCAAGGTATTCAAACAATGAAGTATTTATTGTTAACTTTCTGCGGCTGCAGTCCCTTTGATGGCATTTCATTTGTCAAGAAACCATTTTAAATATTAAATTTCCAGCGAATTCTTCACTGAAATGCGACTTTTCGATTCAGCAGCAGCCGATTAAGCTGAAATGCTTTCATCCCACTGCTACTGCTGCCTTATTTAATATACTCGTAAAAGTTTCGTTGCCACAGTGAAATTTCATGGCATTTTCCCCCGCACCCCGTCGTCTTCGTCTTGCTCCGCTTCTGAGTAATTGGCATAATGACTGCCATCTACGTCCACTGGCAGCCAACTGAACTCAAACTTTAAGCAGCTTTGTTGGAGTTGGCTTGAATGAGTTTCAATTTTCTTGACGAGAGTCGGAAAAGCGGCTTAAATTATTGATTCGAGTTTGACTGGCATCGGCCTAAAGTGATTAAAAGTAATTGCTTCACACCTCCAGTTTTAAATTTTGAATTTATGTATTTTATTACTTTTTTTCGAAATTTCTTCAGTTATTTAACGTTTTTAATTATAGGCAAAATAAGCTGAATAATAAAATCCCTTCAGATGTAGTTAAGAGTTACGTATGCGCAATATTCGCATCACTCATACGCAGCGTAACTCAATTATGTATTGGCTGAATGGGAAAACTTTGAGCAAATGCAATTTCCCCACTTTGACGCTAAACGAGGCAATTTGAAAAATCAGCAATCGTCAAATGAATGTCATAAACAAATGCTAACCGTTATGTGAGCATAACTTCCCACATGTTTGTGTGAAATAACCCGAAAAATCAATAAAAATCGTTACCACGCCAAAGGAGGCGAATGAAAGCCATGACAAGAGCCATGAGCTGCCAATAAACATGGAATTGTGAGTTGTCCCAGTCCTGCAAACAGAAACTGGCAGGAAACCAACAAAAAAGTTCACAGAAAAGTATAAAAATATACGATTTTGGCTTTTGTTCGTTCGAAACCTTATGGTACCGGAAACTTTTTGTTAATGAGGAAATCAAATTCTAGCCGACATTCCAAATATTCTTTTTGTGTGGAAAATGGGAAAAGTGAAGCTTTCAACTGGGGGAAAACAGAAACTGAGGCTGAATGCCAAACGAGCCTCGCATAAACGTCGCTAGTTGTTATGGGAAATGTAAATGTATCTCGTGGATACACAAGTTACAAGTTGTTTGCCTGACATGTTTGTGTTCCCTTTCTCTTCCCTTTCCCTGCTTATGTCCTTCTATTGACACTTGTCTCTGTCTCAACGAGTGCGTGTGCTGGGGGAATATAAAGCCACGATTTGGGACACTATTTTTTGATGCGCTGCCTTGTCAAGCGCGAATTCCCATTTCCATATCAAGCAGTCAGGTGGACTTTTCTCTACCGCGTCACCTCTCCAGACTCCTAGACCGCCGGAAATTCCCAGAAAATGAACCCAATTTATTCTTAGAACGAATTAATCATTTCCAACTTTGGCGGCTAGTAATTTGTTCTTCCCTACCAACTGCACAGCCCGGAATAATGGGAAAGTCAATAATGAGATGGATCTGGGAAATCCAGTTACCTAGTTAAATATACACCACTAAAATTAAAATATATAGTTTAAGAAAAAGGTAATCAAAGAAACGCAAATGCCTTATAATCAATTTCTATCGACCTATTACATAATGTACAACTCTCTCTTGAACTCGTCAGGGTAACCAATTCAAGATTAAATTATATTCACCAGCCTGGCATTCAATTTCCTTATCAATAAAATGCAATGTGCAAATAGCACACAGACAGTCTGAAATGAAGGCTGTTGTGTTGAAAATACACTTTGTGTAATGAGATTTACTAAATATATAAAGAGATGACGCTTTTAAACATATTCAATCAATTTACAAACCCTTACAAAACTCTTTTTATATTCACTTTTAATGGACACCATTCTTATTCAGTTTAATTATATTTAAACTTTTATGCAACAGTCTTTTGGGTTATTTTAAAGTAAATTACAAATATTGTTCTCTTTTCCGCGCACAATAAACTATATGTAGTATGTTCACTGGTTCCATGATTTTGCTGCTCTTTGCTGCAATTTCAGGATTTGTGATCGCAAAAACGAGTAATCCTGCGGGGCGGCTTTTGGGGGCCGAACAATTACCCGTTAGTGTCGGTCACAAAACGAAACTGCAACACAGGATTCGGATTCGGAACTCTTGGTATAACATGTTTTCCATTTGAGGAGATACCGAATCGGAATTTCGGATCGGGACTCGAATCGAGAATCACGAGATGGGATGCGCGTCGATGGAGCGCTGATAACGAAATGAATTTCAGCGGTGATTGCAGGCGCGATAAATAAGCGCCGACTCCTCGGGCGGGAGATGCGATTCAGTCGATCTGAGGGGCTTCTAACGCCTCTAATGCCCATGCTCTGAATTCGCTCCGAGTGTAATTCAATCGATGTCACTCTGGCTGCGATCATTATCGATCACCCCGCCCCGCAGCCCCTACTATCCCTATCGCATTGTGGTCTGTGTCGCCTCAGTCGCCGGCGGCTCTTAATCACAGTTTCCATCACGACTTAGTGCATCGTAACTGTATCTACGTCTGTGCTTCATATAAATACACAGGGAACAGTGAGGTCTCTAAAAAACGGAAATTTCTTTTTAGTAAATATATATTTTGGACACTTTTGGGAAGTTTTCCCTATAACTATATTTATAATTAGAAATATTTATAAACCGGAGAATAGTAAATATATTTAAAATCCTTTTTGGGATCAGTATAGTAGCATATTAAGTTATACTCTAACAAACACTAGTTTCATAAATTTAATTTGATAGTTCAAATTATAAAAATACTTTGGTTCGCCTTACTGAAGCTGTACTGTCTGCACTAGATGTTTGTGTGCACAGAGGCGCCTTTGTCGTTGGATGTTTTTGCGGTTTTTAGCTTTTGGGGCGTCGCCGCTGCCATTGTGGATTGTACTGCATCCACCGCTCGATAGATACAATTACAGTTAGCTCCTTGAGGAGCTGCGTTGCCTGGCAACTTGGCCAAGTCGGTCGTCAGCGTTACGGTTATTGTCACTGCTGTGGCTTCTCGGCGAATGCCCACCCACCAGCTCTCAGCCCCCTCAATTACGACTGAATATGCATTAGCCATGGATTTGCAATTCCTTCGCCAATAAAGACCCAGATGAAAGGGGAATTCCACGAATGTTGCAATTTCTTAAATGGAAGAAGAAAACGGATTTCAAATCCGATATCCTATCAGCACATTTCAATTGGTTTGGGGATTTGAAGGAACATTTTTTTTTAACTGAACATTCTACAGAATCCCTATGGCAATAAAGTTAATTTATCTAAAGTTTATTCAAAGTATTTAAGCAAATTTTAAGCAAACAAAAAGTAAACTGGCCAAACTATGGTTGTAAACACGATACAACTTAAACATTAATAATAAATTCGTTTTAAATATAAGCGAATTTAAATATTTATTAATTTCTGTACAAATTAAATTCATCTTTTTCCTAAAGCATTTAAAAATCTTTATGTTCTCAGTTCTTTTGTAAACTCCCCAAAAACTCCCTTAAAAACATTCCTTTTAAATAAACTGCATAAAAGCTTCGTTTCAGCCTAGTTAGTCAATAGAAAAGCTAAGCACAGTGGGCTGGTTGTGTTAATTTTTCATAGGCCCCCTTCCATTTGGCTGTTTGCGTTAGTTTTCCCTTTGGTTCAGAAGCTAGTATCGCGGTTATCTTCGTGTGGATTCGCTTGTTGGCGCATTTTTTGTAATTCAAATCGCTTTTCGTATGCCTTGTGGTTTTTTGGTCAGAAGCCAAACAAGAGGAGCGCTCCACTGCTCCTAGCAAGTATCTAAGTTTCTGAGTATCTGGCGGTTACAAAGTGGGCCACACACCCACCTACACTGGCATGCATATGTGAGTGCACTGCGCGAAAAAAGTTCCATATTTCTACAAAAATAATTTACTTACGAAATAGCTGTATGGTTTGATCGGAAGGATTTAAAAGTTTTTTAATTTAATCTTACAATTAATATTATGTATCTTAATGTAGAGAAATTAGTATTAATATAAATATTTTTTGCTGAGTGAATCTGAGGTGAATATGGAGTGACTCTAAGTGAATACAAAGCGGCTTAGTCGACCGGACCCTGCATTTTTCGACTTCTTTCAACTCTGGGAAAGGGATGAAGTGTTTGGGGAATGGGGATGGAGATAGGGATGGGATGGGAGTTTCCCGCAAACATACACACGCATTATATTGCCTTGGAGTTTGTTTTCTTTGGGCGCTTTATCTTTGTTTACGCAGCCGCCGCACGTGGCCTCTTCTTGGGCTCCAAACACATCCACCTCTCACTTCTGGCCAAGGGAATATGCCTAATTCCCATTAGCAAAGTCTAAGCGGCTTTCGAGCGGTAATTGCACTTCGTGTACTAACGTTACCCATTATAAGTTGTCCGTTATCCCTCATCGGTTATCTATAATCGGCAGTCGCAGTCAACTCTTTGACTTTCTGGGAAAATATTTTGATTGATGATGTCTACTCAAACAATTTGATTTATTTGTTTGCGGTTTGTCCGACAATCGGTTATCAATCAGGAACATGAATGTAAGCAATTGGTTTTCTGTTAGTTGGTTTACTAGTTTATATACATTATTACTGTAAGAATAGAACATTTATGAAGGTAGCAGTAGATTGTTCTTTAAATTTAAAGAAAACCTCTCCATTTATTCTTCCTCAATTGTCCCCAAATAATCCCCACGCGCTCCAAACTCAAAAGCTAAGCCAACAAAGCAGGGTTACTGTCTTTATCCACAGAAAGGACAAATAATCCGTGATTCGCAAGGAGAGTTGAGCAAAGGAAAAGCAGGACAAACATGCCACAAAATGATACAGCAAAATGTGGAACAGGGCAAACTGAAGTCGACATAAATGGAACGAGCTGAGAAACTGCCTCAGTTTCAGTTTAAGTAGAACAGCGCTGAGACTGTGTGCTTTAAATAGCCAGCCGTTGTAATTAGATACATAACACATTAGTCTATCTCAAGACTGAATAGAGCTTAGCAAAAAAAATGTGGAGCAAGTCAGTTTTATGCAAATGGGTTCTTATAAGTAACCACAAATCCTAATTACTTGGATTGTATGTCTTTCAAGCTCACATTTGGCTCAATGTTTAGAAATATTTTATGTCGACAGCAATTTTTATTTCAGAAATTTGGGTATTTATGTCAATAGGATTCTGTTCATCACGTTTTATCTTTCGACAGTTAAAAATATAGATTAATTGGTTATAATTATTATAACATTTTATTCTTAATCTTTAATACATAAAAGGATACAAGAATTCTAATATTAATAATTTTCTAATGTTTATATATATTTTTTTTGCAAGGTTCTAGAAACCTACAATTTATTAACTGAAGTTGACCCAGAATTTTATTCTGTACTTTATGGGTTGAAAAACTGAAACTTAGGCGAAAACTTGTACCCTTAAATTGAGATTTAAACGGGGCCAACTCGAGGCACCAATGGGGAACATTAGCGGCGCAAACATACTTATGTTCCGACTGCGGATGGAGGACTTATTTCCCGGGACGTGCTCCCTGCGAAATGGAGCATCTGCAGCCGGCTACGTGAGGCGAATGCTTCTAAGTCCCAGCTGATACCCAAAACTAATGCCAAACTCTGCCTTCCTCTCCTTCCGATTGCAGTTCACTCCCTGCCGCATCTCACGGTCCTGAGCCTCTCCGGCTGCAGCAAACTGACGGACGATGGAGTGGAGCTGATTGCCGAGAACCTGCAGAAACTGCGCGCCCTGGACCTGTCCTGGTGTCCCCGCATTACGGACGCCTCGCTCGAGTATATCGCCTGTGATCTGAACCAGCTGGAGGAGCTGACACTGGATAGGTGAGTACGATTGCCGGGGGAACAAGGTCGGGTGCTCCTCCCACTGCACTTGCCAGCTGGCCCTACCGATTCCGTAATTATTCATGAGTAAAATTCAATTTCCGTCGCCGAGTAGCTGAACCTCATCTCCGGCGGCAACCATTAGTCGTCGGAAACTGCAGCAAGTTGCACTTAAAAGAATTTTTTAACTTAATATACGAACAGGTATATCATTCGAAGGGCCGCTGTTTTTACAGCAGATATAAATGTAACATTATATGTTTTTACCAGTAATGTTAAGTTAGGGTAAAGTTTTTATATTTTCTTTTTTTATTATATAAAAGGGTTTTTCAGTGCAAAGTTTTATACACATTCTTGCTACTCTCCTTGCAATCTGATTGTGCCCAGTCTCAGCCAGTTAAGTCACAACAAAACTCTTTTTGCAAAAATGGGTTCCATTCCATTTCTCGCACACATATGGATATATCCTTTCCACATCCGTGCCCAATGTCACATAAACATTTAGAGTTTTTTTTTAGTTATAGATACCCACTGTCAGCTATTGGCTAAGAAATTAAATTTATTAATATTGGACAGAAAATAATATTTTATGGTTTTACCGCTGCAATCTCTAGACGACCATAAATAAAATTTCCTAAGACTTTGGGTCTCAGAGCCTTCAGAAGGCAATTTTTTTGAGCATTCGCGTCTCCCTGGTATTAAAATTTGTTGGAGTTGTACAATCCAATCAGTATATCGCAGTTTAAAGTTTCATAACTTGCGATTTGAATTAAACTTCGCAATGGATATTTCCATCTAGGATAACTCTTTCAATCAATGGATGCCTGACTAGACACCACAAGACTTTGTGTTAGGCATGATAATAATATGAATATCTAATCTATATCGAACTGATCTTGAATCCTTATAATAGGTGCCCCTTTTCTGTACCTTTCAGATGCGTGCACATAACGGACATTGGCGTGGGATATATCTCCACGATGCTGTCGCTGACCGCCCTCTTCCTGCGCTGGTGCTCCCAGGTGCGTGACTTTGGGCTGCAGCACCTGTGCTCGATGCGGAACCTCCAGGTGCTGTCCCTGGCCGGATGTCCCCTGCTCACCTCCTCGGGCTTGTCCAGCCTGATCCAGCTGAGGCATCTGCAGGAGCTGGAGCTGACCAACTGCCCGGGGGCGTCGCACGAACTGTTCGACTACCTGAAGGAGCACCTGCCCCGTTGCCTGATCATCGAATAATCGATGGGTGGATGCAGATGCAGATGCGGATCCCTGGAGCTCACGGAGCACTGATTTTCGGTTCGGTTCGTTTCAGCATTCGAGTATGCTAATTTGGTACACTTAACCTCCAGTCGGCAAGTTCCTCGCGTGCTATGTGACTTTAACTTTCCGTCAACACTGTACTCTATCCCTTATAGTTTTAGACTTTTTATGATTTCTGCTGTGATTTGATACGGAACTTAGTTAAGTTGATCTGTTTAAGACGATGATGTACCACAAAAGACCCGAAGATGATATTTATTTACATGCAATACGATATGTCTAATATACATATACATAAATATATTTATATTTATAAATATACATTATTTATATTATTGTAGTTTTTAACGAACGTTTTATTTACTACTCTCGCTGTAACTAAAACATACAGTCTACGTGTAAATTACTGAAAGAAACAAACTCAAAAAATTAAAACAAAACATTGCGCCCAAAAGACGAACAAACAACAAATAGAAATTACAAATTACAAAATACAAAGTGAATCAAAATATGCAATTAACTTACATTAGTTCAAAGAAGCAAAACCACAAAAAATGAAAATATTTACGAGCATAGTGAAAACGTGCAAAAGTTGCCGGCAGCTTTAGATTGAAATTGCAATTGAAATTTACAAATCTTAGACTTTTGCAGCCCCTGACCAGTGAAACCTTCGATTGTACCATATGACTAATCTGTAATTATCTAACGGCTACTGAAAGTATTTTAAGCAAGGAATCGGTGACAGAAATGTGCACGTTAGCCATGAAGTCAATACTTAACACTTTAGCAAATTGTTGTCAGGTTGCAAACTGCAATTGCGAATCTTGAACAATCGACTTCTGGCCGTCAAAGATACTCTATATATCTAGCTTACGTTATAGAGCTGCTCTCCTCATTAAGTAAAGCCCTCACTCAAACCTAATGTAAATGCTTTGTTTTTAAATCCAATGTGAGAGAGTTTCATCGTGAACATTGAGCAAATGGAGATTGGAAACTGCAGTCTTAAACAACCAAGAACACAACTCTACAAGTACATGATAAAATAAATAAATGGTAAAATGAATTCGAAGGTGTTTCTATTATATCTTAGCTCAAAGGGGTCAATAATTAATTAATTTAATTAAATAAAATCCAAAACATAGCTGAGTTAAACATTTTTTTAAAAATCTGCGTTTAATCAGTCTGAATCTAAGATTTATAGTTAAACATTCATTGCTCGTTCTACTTTAAATCGACTTCTTAATAATAGTTGGGGGGATTTATCATACAGTTGAGTAAGTTTCAGGGTTATTCCTCGCAGGCGCCTTCGCCATCCTCGTCGTTGTCGTACTCATCGTCCTCCTCCTCGTCCTGATCCTCATCCTTGCCCTGCTGATCCCACCAGGAGAGCACGCCCAGGCCGGATTCGTTAATGGCACCCTGGGAAAAAGACACACAATGAATATAAATCACTTTCTAAGACGCACAAAGGCTTACAATAATCCTGTAAGGGGTTTTGGTTTCCTGGGAGGAGGCAGATGCGGCTGCCGAGGATGTGCCGGGTCCCTGCTGCGACTGAGCCTCCGCCTTGGGCGGTCCGATGGGCGACGTCTCCTCGAAGATCTCCCGTGAGACGCGGAACTTGATGGGCTCGCCCACATCCATGAAGAGATCGTGCTTGGCGCCGTCCTCCAGTGGATATTCCCAGACCCACGCCTGTTCGGCCTCATCGAAGCGGGAGGGATGCTGCAGGGCGGCATGTGGGATGAGGATGTCGTCGAAGAAGCCCAGGGTCACGTGGACGCCTTCCCGGCTGCAGTTCCGTATCTTTCCGGTGATCACGGTGCCCACCATCGGCCGGAATACCACATACCGGAAGAGCACCTCCGTGTGCGAGGCTCCGTCGCCCGGCAGGATGATGGAGTCCTTCAGGGAAACTATATCCTTCAGAGCCATGCACAGGCCCACGTTGAGCAGGACCTGCCGGCAAAGGAAACCAGGAATTAGGACCTTGCATGGCAATCACATGCAACCCACCTTGTTGGCCAGCTTGCGGTCGATCTCGTCGCGCACGGCGTCCACCAACTTCAGGTGGAACTGGTCCGGCGCAATTCGCACATTGTCCTTCAGCTCCGCCAGCACGAACATGTCGCCAAATTATTCAATTACGCAAATCAGAAATCGTTTACTTCATTGTTTTGAAATGCGAATTGCCATGTGTAGACGAAAAATACTAAATAACTAAATACTGTTGGTTTCGTACTTAGGGTATTCCTGTCACGCGTTCAACTTTAATAATTTAAAAATTAAAATATTAATATAAAAAAAAATAATATTTTTTCTCTAACCTTTAAAAAATGTATTAATTTTATATGCTTTTTAAAAGTTTAGAAAAATAAATTCTTTGAAATCTGAAAATGTTGGGAATACCCCTCTAAAAATACTGCACAGATAACAGTCCCTGAAAAATACCAAAACAAAGTCAACGTACCGCTGTGAATGGCATTCGCAACACGTGTGGTGGTTTCGGTAATTCGTGAAATTTTTGGTCTTCAATTTCGCGACTTTTCAAAAGCTCTTTTGATATAAAAAGAATAAATAATTTAATTCGAATCAGTAATTACTGCATGCACCAAGATGAACGACGATCGGCACAAATACAGCGACGCCGAGGAGGACGAGGAAGACCTGCGGAATGTAAGCGAAGTAGCTATCAACTGGCAATGAAATCCTTTAAAAACATCCTTTTTTGCAGTCCGAGTGGGTAAACGACTTCAAGACCCTCACAGTGAAGCACGAGATCTTCAAGGACATAAAGCTGACGCCCAAGGAGGCCAGCGATGACCTGGCTCAAGTCATAGAACTGGCCAACGAGGAGGAGGAGCCGGAGGAGGAGGATTACGATGACGAGGACTACGACGATGTGGGCGATGACTACGATGCGTACGAGGAGGCCTACACGGGCTTCAACAAGGCGCATGTCCAGCCGCAGCTGACCAACGCCAGTGGCGGCGGCGGCACAGGAGGAGGTTCCGGCGGAGGCGGCTCGCAGCGCGTCAGCAGCTACCAACCCAATGATAAGCTGCTGCGCCGCTACTCCGCCCGCATCAACGTAGAGAAGTACGATCCCACCACCAACATGAGCGCCCAGGCCGCCAACCGGCTGGTGAACTTCGATCGGCGGGAGAGGACGCAGGTGCGCGACAAGCACGACAGGGCCACCGCCGAGCAGGTGATGGATCCTCGCACCCGGATGATTCTCTTCAAGCTGCTCAATCGCGGTCTCATACAGGAAATCAACGGCTGCATCTCCACGGGCAAGGAGGCGAACGTCTACCATGCCGTTTCCAAGAACGGCGACGAGGAGTTCGCCATCAAGATCTACAAGACATCCATTCTGGTGTTCAAGGACCGCGACAAGTATGTGTCCGGCGAATTCCGCTTCCGGCACGGCTACTGCAAGCATAATCCGCGCAAAATGGTGCGCACCTGGGCGGAGAAGGAGATGCGCAACTACCTGCGAATGCGCAATGCCGGCGTCCCAGTCCCGGAGCCGATCCTGCTGCGTTCGCACGTCCTGGTCATGCGCTTCTGCGGCCGCGACGGTTGGCCGGCGCCCAAGTTAAAGGACGTCGAGCTGAGCACCTCGAAGGCGCGCGAGTTGTACAGGGACTGCGTGGTCATCATGTGGCGCATCTACAACCAGTGTCGCCTGGTGCACGCCGATCTGTCGGAGTTCAACATCCTGCTGCAGGACGGCCAGCTGGTGATCATCGACGTCAGCCAGTCGGTGGAGCACGATCATCCGCATTCCTTCGACTTTCTGCGCAAGGACTGCACCAACATATCCGAGTTTTTCCGCAAGCGGGCGGTGGCCACGATGACCGTGAAGGAGCTGTTCGACTTCATCACTGACCAGACCATCACTGCGGAGAACATGGAGGAGTGCCTGGAACGCATCTCGGAGCGGATCAAGGACCGTGACTTTGACGCCATCTCGGCGCAGGAGAAGATCGACGAGGCCGTGTGGCAGAACACCTACATTCCCAAGCGACTGGATGAGGTTAGATCTCCTAGTTTGTTACTCATCCAAAGCCATTTTATTAACCAGAATTCCCTTTGCAGGTGCGTCACTTTGAGCGGGATGTGGCCAAGGCCAAGCAGGGTGTGCAGCAAAATCTCATCTACGGCAAGATCACAGGTCTCACATCAGATCTGGATGTGCAGCAGCAGCCAGACGTGCTTGAGTCTACAAAAGGCAATAACGGGGAGGGTAGTGACGCCCATACGAGCGAAAGCGAAGACGAAAATTCTCAGGATAACGACAACGACGACGATGCTACTCGATTTAAAAATTCTGCAAGACCGCGAGAGGAGTCTCCGGAAAGTAAAAAGGCTCGCAAGAAGGCCGTAAAAGATGCGAAAGCCGAGCAGCGCAAAGTCAAAGTGAAAAAGCACGTGAAGAAGCGCAAGGAGAAAATGGGCAGCATGAAGAAGTAGAACCGTCTTTATTTTAAATATCGGTAATATAGCAAGGAGTTTAAGTTCTTATTAGTTTATTTCCATTTTTTATCTTGGGTGCATCATAAGAAAAGAAGGCTTAATATGAAGATTTTCATATTTTTATGATTTGATTAAGCTAGTTAGTACTACCTGGCGATATTTTTTTGGAAACTATAACTAACTCATTTTTTGAATAACCTAAACCTAATTATCCCCCGAAAAATGCGATGCATCCTAAGTTAAGATAATTTCTTTATTGTAAATACTATACCAATTGGCTGTGGAATCGGCACAGCTATTTAATTAAACCAACATGTGAAATACACCTGCTCTTAGTCCATTCAACAGTATACTCGTGGTGGTTGTTTAAAATATTTAAAATATTCTTAAATTGGTTCCGCTAATTTTATTTTATGAATGGGGATCTTACTCCAACGGCTATTTCCCACCTACAGATTTAATACTCTCTTAAGATCTTAGAAACTCTTAAGAATAACCGTGAAACGGCGAGAAATTTGCAATTTCCTTAATCCGCTTAAGAATTAAAATTTCCACAGTTTGACAAATTCCGTTTAGCAGTTGCGATCGCAATGTTGCTGCGAATAGTCCTCTTATATTTGAGTTTGTCACCGGGAAAAGTCGCTGAATCCTCGGTGACGCCGTTGCGTTATAATCTGACGATCCTCACGCACCTGGGGAACGGTGTCCAGAAGGAATATGAGGGAATCGTTTCCATCGACATAAAAGCGATGAAAGCCTCGAAATATATTTATCTTAACGCCCGCGACCTAAACATGTACTTGGAGAAAACATATGTGACGCGATGGGTTACCGGTCATTATATCAATGCAGTCGAGATAAAGAAAACTCCGAATAAATCCGGCGAAATTCAAGTAATTCTCAGACTACCTCTGAGAATCGGAGAGACATACACGCTGTACATGTTCTTTACTGGCGGTTTAACTAGGCCGAAGAAGTTCGGCTACTTTTCGGGAAATTACGAAAGAACGCCGCAAATCTTTTATGCACTAACGCGCTTCGAGCCGGACTACGCACACACCGTGTTTCCCTGCTTCGATAGCCCACTCTACAGGACACCTTTCAACCTAACCATGGTGCACCACAAGCAATATACTGCACTCAGCAATATGCCCGCCACAGGACAGACACCGCAGTAAGTAAATCCCAGAAAGAAATAACATATAAGGTATTATAATGAGTATCCCTTACTTGCAGCGATGAGATTGACGACTATGTGTGGACGACCTTCATGGGAACACCGCCGCTGGCTACCTACCAGGTCATGTGGGCTCTGCACCGCCTTGACAAAGTTTCCAGTAGCCTCACCAAAACGGGAGAGAACGTCACCGTTTGGGCGCGTTGGCAATTGAAGGAAAAGCTGGCCAATGTAGCGAATATGACGCCCGAGCTGCTCACCAACTACGAGACTTTGTTCGCCCAGCCATTGCCAAGTGGACCGGATTGGGGTGGCAAGTTCGATCAACTGGTTATTCCGGGCTATGCCAAAGTGTATAGTGGCAAAGGTCTCATGGTGCTGGGAGAGGATGAAGTGGATCCCAACGAGACGACGCTCGTTAGTCTCAAGGAATTGCTGGCGGAGCAGTTGGCCAGCCAGTGGAACGGACTACTGGTGAGCGCATCCGACTGGGATGGAGGATACGTGCGCGACGGCATCAACAAATATCTGGCATTGCAGGCGCTGGCCATGCCGAACAAGGGGGAGTATAACAAGACCCACCTGCTGACCACCCGCCTGGATGTCTTGAGCTATGATTCGCTGCTCGAATCGAAGGCCATTGCAGTCGATGCGAGGGAAAACGGACACGATAAGTTTCGCAAGCACAAGATGTGCCTGATCACGCACATGATAAGATTGGCCATCGGCGATAAGGGGTTCTTTGAGGGATTGCAGGAATTCGTCCAGCGGTACGCCAATTCCTCCGCTTCAATCAAGCAGCTTTGGGAGGATTTGCAACGAGCGGCACGCCGAACTCACCAGCTGCCCGTCGGCGTGGCCTTGACCACTGTCATGGAGTCGTGGCTTAGGCAACCAGGATACCCTGCACTCTCCGTTCTGCGCGACGACAAGACTCACAAGGTGACCGTAACGCAGAGCCGCTACTTTCAGAGAAAAATGACCATCGCATCGAAAGACTGCTGGTGGCTGCCGGTGATCTATATCTCCAAGAAGGTATCGCTTGCTCAGGTGGAGTGGCTTGGCTGTCAGAATAAGAAAGCGGAAATCTTGACTCTAAACAACGTCGTTGAACCGCAGGAGTGGCTGCTGTTTAATGTGGATGCCGCAGCACCTCTTCGTGTTCTCTACGATCTTTCTAACTGGCGGCTGATTACTGAGGCACTGCTGCAGAACTTCACCCAGATCCCGGAGCTCAGCCGAGCCCAGTTGGTGGATGATGCCCTCAACCTCGCCTGGTCGGGTCAACTACCCTATAGCGTTGCCCTAAGCGTTGTCAAGTATCTTCCAAATGAGACCAGCATTGCTGTTTGGCAAACGGCTCTTACTAATTTAGAAAAGTTGCAGGATGTCATGAGAATAACTACAGGATATAGGATATTTAAGGTGGGTGTTCGTAATTGTTATACGATTTTAAAAAGATTCTGGCGCCCACACCTTTAAAGATTTCCGAAAAGTATAAATGCAATTTTGTTGTGTATATTTATACCTATCAAAATGTAGGAGAAATTTCAAAAATATGTTATATATCCATTTCCCTCGCACTCCCTTCAGCTGAGTATTAGATAGTCGGGACACCAACCCGATATTTTCCACTAATTCATGTTTATTTACAGCTCTTCATGCGCAAACTCATTGAGCCTTCGTTTAAGGAAACGTTAAAAAAGTTTGCAACGACAGCCAGGACAAGTCCTTATATTCCGACACCGCTACCGAAACTATCCGTGCCGACGATCCTGTACCGGCTGGCGTGTCAGTTCGAAATCAATGAATGCCTGACGGATGCACAGAAGCGATTTGCGACGGCGATGGAACAGAAAAACATATCCTCCATACCGGTGGAATTGCAAGAAACCGTACTGTGCAAGGGCATCCGCAACGGATTGGAAGATCACTGGCAAATAGTGCGTGATATGTTCCTCAATGCCACTGAAATTAAGGAGAAGGGAATCCTCCTTAACTCACTCACCTGCACTACGGAGTATTGGGCGATGCAAAAGTTGCTCAATTGGGCCTTCGACGACGAAAAGGTGCCAAAAGCGCTGACAGTTGATCTCTTTACCGCCGTTATGCACACCTACCTGGGTTTCTATGTGGGCAATCAGTTTCTGTTCGACAACTTGGGGGAAGTCCTGCGACGGTGAGTATTTTGAGAGCACTTGGTGTCCTTAGTCCTATCAACTCATAATCGACCTTATAGCTACACTGCCAACGAGGTCAAGGCGATCCTGAATCCCTTTATTAAAGCAGTGACCACCAAGGAGGAGCTGGCGTCGCTACAAGACCTTTTCAAAAAGACAATGACATCATCGATGACCTCCGGTATTAATTCCATGCTGGAGCCTGCGTCTGACAGGGTGAATTGGCGGAAGTATAACTATTTTGATTTCCTTAATGCCATTCGAAATATTACTTTAAAAAAAGAAGTCTCTTCTTTATGGAATTCAGCTTAAAACATTATACCCGTAACGGTTTTAAGCTTTTTTAAAGGAAATATATTTTTTACATTTTTATTTCCCCCATAGAAAATAAGTGAATTGAGTCGATAGGCATGCAAAAATAAATGCACTACAATTCTAATTTTAAAATTTTGGGTGCATTAAATTTGTGGGATTTATGTCAAACTTTAAAGGCTGCTTTTCTTCTATTAGTTGCACACTTCTTAAACCAATACAACAAACATCGCAATATGGAATAGCCAAAATATCATTTTTATTCTTGAATAATTCGAATTGAAATCACTTTAACCACGGTGTCTGTATAAAATTAGCTTGCCTTTTATCAGCAAACATTTGCAACTATTTAAGGCGACTTGATCGAATCTAACTTAAGGCTAACTTAGGGCTAACGTTTAACGTTTATCCTGTCAGGGGAATGGTGCTTAAGTATGTACAAGGAGTATATATCTGAATGTCTAAAATCGAACATCACAGCATTGACATTGGCTACAACTAGGGAATAAGATTCATTTGGAGTATTATTTGCAAAATTAGGCATAGCAACGCTTTCGCAGGCTAATGTACATCATCACTCGGAAGAAGAGCATCAGCATGGCCAGCAGTCCGAACTGGTGAAGCATGGACACCTTTTCCACGTCTAAGAATTTGAGAAGTACGCGAGGATCGCTAAAGTGGCAGTATATATCATCGCAGTCGAGCTCCTCTCGCTGAAATCCAAAGACGGCTAAGATCAGGGAAACCACGCCAACGCGCACGTAACTGAACTTCATAAGCAGCTGCATTCCGCCCGAAATTTGCGGCGCAAAGTCGAAACCGTACACCGCCAGTCCCATTAGAGGGGCAATCATCATCGGTCCAACCACACTGCCATTCTGGAACGAAAAAATAACAGGTTGTTTAGCCCAAAAGTATACCTTAAACACCTCAGAAGTTACAACTATCTTATTTCTTAGATTGAAAACTCACCGTTATGCTGAAAGTGGCACCTATAGCCAGGCCCATCCCCTCGGCAACCAGGGATATCATTAGTCCTACGGCCACGAAAATAGCAAAGCGCCAAAACTGTTGAGGCAATCCGGACATCCAGTAGGTGACCGCCATGAAGGTGATGTTTAGAAGCACCTGAACTGGGAGACGTGACACCGTCAAGGCCAAATAGTATGGTGTAAGGGTATACCAGCGATTGAAGGTCTCCTTCTTGACCACCTTCACCTCAGCGGGATCTGCAGGATAAAAATATTATGACTAGATATTCCAAAGAAATAACTCATTATACTTACAGCTCAGGATGGGCACCATCACCTGGGTGTAGACAATCATGAGGACGGCACCGATGCAGAACTTTAGATGATCGAACATACGGGCACCTTGGTTTCCCAGCTGGAAGAATATCATGCCGAAGAACACGCCGCACAAGAGATGGTGGAATAGTTGGATGGTTAGGGCCAATCTTGCCCTAGTTATCCGCAGCAGCATCACCCGCATGAGAACCACAAACTGCCGCAGTCCCGATACATCCCGCCGATCCGTATTGAGGCGTCTGGAGAAGGCCTTCACTTGCTCTAAGAGGGCACTGGTTCCTCCAATTAACGAACCATCCGTGGAGGCGGCACTGCCGGCGAAAAAGGCGGGCAGGAAGGGACGCTTCTGCTGCTCCACAAACATCGTGGTGACCGCCTGCTGAGATGCCAGCGTCGCACCCAACTGGTCCGACTGACTGGACACATAGATCAGCTTGCCATTTTCGGTCAGCTCGCTGAGGGATGGAACCAAATGGCCATCCTCGGCGTCCACCAGTTCAATAACTGTAAAATAATTAGAAGAAATGTCTAATAAAGTATGCCATTTTCAAGGGTTTGAGTTGATATAGAAAATTATAGTTATTTTTTACATTTCTTACAAATTATGATTAGATTCATGTAGCTCAACTCACTGTAATCCGAGGGACTGTAATGCCTGGGGCAGTCAAGCTGGGCCAGTCGCAGGAAGGGAATGGTGGCTCTCGGGCTGCCTTGGTAGACGCAGTGTCCCTTAGCCAGGACATAGATGCTATCGAAGTAGTTGTATATCGTTGCCGAAGGTTGATGGATGGTGCAGACAATGGTCCGACCTTCTCTGGCCATCGCCTGCAGCAACCGGATGCACTGGGCGGCCGTCACTTCATCCAGGCCACTGGTTGGTTCGTCCAAGAAGAAGATGTTCGGATTGTCCACTAACTCCAAGGCAATCGACAGTCGCTTCCGCTCCCCACCGCTCAGCTTTTCTGCTGTCACATTGCGCCTGTGATTCAAGTGCAGATTCTCCAGGATATCCGTCATGATTTCTGCCTTTTTGTGAAGATGTTTTAGCTTGAGGTCACAGGCGAGATTCATTAGCTCCTCGACTGTCAGCAGAGTCTGGTGATGGTCGTCCTGAGTTATATAGCAGGCATTGTCCCTCTTGATTTTTATGCTGCCTGTAACGCCATCGCGCCTGAAAAGGATTAAAAGGTAGACCCTCTTTGTAAGATTTTCTCGGTTATACTTGATAATTATTAGATGAAATAGGAATACCTTCTTATGTTTGGGTAAAGATTTCTAAATTCTGTTTAAGGTTACTACTAGGTCTTTACCTTTTTCCCTTCGGCATTAAAATACTTATTTAATTTAACAGCAAGCAAAATATAGAAATCTCCAATCAAGTCTAGACAACCTTTTCATCACAATTATTTTTTAAGCGTAGCTTCGTGACTTTGCAAATCTGAAGCTCCATTTAAATCTGTAAGTTTCCACAACGCTTTGAGGAAACGTAAGTTTTAAGCAAATGTACGACATTTGTTTTGAAGGTCCAGACTGGATTCATATTGCTGGAGACGTTAGTTGGCCAACCACCGCACCCCCCAAAACCCTACAAAACCCAGTTGGCGTTTCGCATTTGAGAATGAATTCGGAATCAAGAATCCGAGATCTTGGCTTTAATCACCAGTCTGTTAAGCATAGAACCGGTTAAGTTTCAGCTCCCCAAATTATATAGCTTTTGTTTTGTTACACTTGAGTTCGAATGACGTTTAAGATCATAACGTCGAATGCAAGCGAGTCTGGTTTGGTTTATTGTTCTCACCTGAAACCCGAAATCGCATTAAGCAAACTGCTTTTTCCGGCTCCCGAGGGTCCCATGATGGCCGAGAGTTGCCCGTTCCGGAAACTGCCGCTGACTCCGTTCAAAATTTGACGCTCTCCGGTTACACGCCCTAAAAATAAATTAAATAATCGGTTAATTAGGATTTTTAATAAATTAATTAAATCATTACAAATATTTATATTTAAAAGTTTTTTTTTCACTCAAACTAGAATATGTTAAACAGCTTTGAAAATTATTAATACGGTGAATGAGTCATAGAACAACAAAAAACAATCTTGGTTTAATATATTCAATCTATTACGTTTACTCTTCTGGTTTATCTGGAACGATTTGCTAATGCGACAGATGAAATAATAAAGATGCGAATTGACATAAATTAAGTTTCGTTTTTTAATGAACTTAGAAAATCATTTCCCTTTTTATTAATTTGGGGGATACAAAGATATGCATAGCTAAGAATAGAGAGGGTTAATAAAAATAGCTTGAGAATCCAGCAAAAATATTTTTAATAATTTTCATGTCATGGGTTGGCAGCGGAAAGATACCAAGATGACAGATGATCGGCTTGAGAAGATTGCATGACTGGCACAAGTGAAACCAGCTTCCGCGCTGTCTGGCAGTCGAATTCCATGGGTTTGCCTGAAACCCTCAATTATAGATGTTCGCACGTGCATAATTTATTCCAATTAAAATTGGGCTTGGGTGTGGAAAAATTCATAATTGGAGGAAAAATTTAAAGGGAAAGATCTGGTAGCTTTAAAAAAATACCAATGTATTTATTTCTTTATTTTCACAGCAATTACTCACTATCGCTGTACGAACCTGACCTGCATTTTTCACGATCTGTCAGTCTCAATGCACATATGAGTTAATATGTGCCAATGCCATATTTCTTATCAGCAGTGCAGCCGTACTATAATATGGGGTATTACCGAAGGTCGTGATTGAATGGTTCATGCAATAATTGATTCTTAGGTTTCATATTCGTTTGCAATTTTAATCTTATCAGCAGTGCAGCCGTACTATAATATGGGGTATTACCGAAGGTCGTGATTGAATGGTTCATGCAATAATTGATTCTTAGGTTTCATATTCGTTTGCAATTTTAACAAAGAGTGGACCCTATGATGAAGAAAGGTCTGTTCTTGACACCAACTATTAATGATAATAATACATTAAAAAATATTGAATTATACATACACGGAAGTGCTGTTCAATAGTGTCAATAGGTTCAACTACATTGTATTCTAATGTCAATGTCTGTCTAAGATTATAGTAAAGCATATAATAAACATTGATTTATATTGATAGCAAGATCAATAAATTTATGAGAACCTTTATTAAAAATGTATTCATAAATTGTAAGTTGAAAACGCTAAAAACACTTAAAGTACAATGAATATAATATTCATATAAAATAAGTTTCAATATTATATCATAACAAGTCTTATTTAGTCAAAATCAAAATTTTTCTGATTTTTAGAAAATGATTATTCGAAAAGTTGGGCTTCCTGTATGCTAATTGTACATAAATACTCGTATGTAAATAACAGATATCTATGCCCCAGTTCTCGCGGCCAATTAGCATTCATTGCTCAACCGATTCGCGGTTCGCGAACCAATTCAAGGGGGTCACTGACAAGTCGGAGTCTGTGGCAAATCCTATTATCATAGGGTGTTTACCAGCGACCGGTCTCCATATCAATTAGCCCCATATCATATCAATTAAACGCCGGCGTTCGAGCTTTCTGGTTATCACGTTCTGGGCACGCGCAGCGGTCAGAACCATAAAAATTCAGCAAAACCGTCGAACAATCAACAGTACGTTGGCTTGGCTGATTTATTGGCCTGCTCCCCCTCCTCAAACACTGTGAACCGCTACTCCCACGATTATACGTGAGTCACATAATGAGGCGTGACAATTTGTTGGGAAAATTAACTTTCAGACGATAATACGGAAAGCTGATTTGCTGTTTTTCAGACCACAAAAAAGGGGTTCATTGTGTTCCGTTCATTTTACGCCTTTTTCAGTATCAGCAAAAAATATTCCGAAATTTGTTATCTAAATTTCAGATTTCCATTTCAGTTTAAGCCATAAACGAAACTGCGCCTCAAACAAACAGATTTCATTAATTGAGTATAGAGATCTCTGAATTCTAGTCACTTTTTGGGAGAATAAAAAGGGGATAGGGAGGAAAGAGACGAGTTCTCTAATTGAAGCAATTGAATCGTCTCTACCTAATTAACACGATTTCATATTAGCATGTCAATCGCGTTTGGCCTGATATAAGCGACTTAAAATGCAATACTCACACCCGCCTATAGAAATAGGTTCTGCCTTATTCCCTGAAATATGCGATCTCTGATCTTTGTTATGTAAAGTGGCCCACCTAGCCCTTATTAATCATTGAAGTTACACAATACTGCTGACATCTGTCAGAATAAATAGCCAGCTTGAATTATTCAACTTGCATAAGGGGCCTTTGAGATAATTGGTTCTAAATTCGAAGGGTTGGAAGGTTGCTAGTTTCAATTAATTAAATGTATGATAGGAATTATCAATTAGTACTTCTGTATGCACCACTAATATTAAAAACTAAAACCATATTATGTAAATAACGATAAAAAAGAAAGTGGAAAACCGAATAGCAAGATCCAGCGGTGATAACCAATCCTAATTTAAATCCAGAAGTAGAGTTGCATTCCATTTAATTGACAGCCCAATAGTCAAACTGAACCCCTTTGACTGGATAGACCCGGACATTGACTCGCTGACTAATCCCAAATTGCCCTGGGGACTGGGACTTGGAATGGAAAAGCGCGCGCCATGTCGCGGAACATATAAAAAAAATAAAATAAAACGTGTCCAAGCTCGGAGACTTTTGGAGGGGAAAATTATTCAATCAATGTTGGGCAATTTCGCTTTTCACTGTGCGCCAACATAATATTGCTGTTGTAGCTGCAATTGTTGCTGCTGGTGCCGATCACGATGATGATGATGATGTGATGATGATGGGGCTGAGGATGATGATGAGGTTGCTGATGTTTTTGTCGCTGCCTTTGGTCAGCCAACTACTACTACTGTAGTTTCCATTGATGCGGGGCACATCGAGGAAGTCGCAATGTATCTGCGATGTGTGAATATACATATGTATGCGCTGAGATAAATATGTACACTAAATATTAAGCCCACATACTGATTTCTGGGTACTTGTTTACTCGTACAGTGCGTTTCAAACACGTGATACCCCAAAAGTCAAATGTTTGCTTGACCTACTGAGGAATTGCTTTTTAGTTCTGACTGAGACCTAATTTACAGTTTAAAAACTCATTAGATTTTAATTTTTTAAAAATACCTAAATTGATTTGGAATTAAAATGTTAATTTATTAGAGCATGCAAAAACCAAAAACTTTCCTTATGAGAGGCACTGTTCTACATTTTATCGTTCATTATTATATTCCACATGGCAACTACATTTGGCGACATCTCGCGGTTGACTGCGAGTTGCACGTTGCACATGGCGTATGAGCAATAATTAATCACCAGTCGTACTTGAGTTTGACTCTGCAATGAGGAAGCTCAGCTTCAACCTACAGGTAGTAGCAAAAACTAAGTTATTGGTGAGTGTTTCGAAAGCATTTCCTCATCTGACCAATGCATGCCTAAAACATATAATTTGAGCACCTGATTAAGTCAATAGATTGTAAAGCTCTCATGAATATGCCTATTGTTACAGATTGAAATTCAAATTACAAGGGCACATCGGAATTACTTTCTAGATTTTGGTTTATGTTTTAAAATATATTAACTATAGCAGATATCCGGTATTTAATGGCTAGATCGCCTGATGCTGATCAAGAATATATGAATGAGTTGGTAGGGTCGGAAACACTTTCCAGTCCCTGTTGAATATATTAGGTACAACTAATCAAGTAAGAATTACGACTATAGAAATGGCAGTTGAAGCTCTTAACTAGTCTTGTATAATACAAATGTATAGGTAATACCTATTAGGTATCTAAAATGTGTTAAAATATGTCGAAATTTGTAATAAATTAGAATTTTATTTTCTTAAATTTAAAACTAACTAAAACTTCGTTTAATGGTTTTTTTAATAAATACTTTATTTATATAAAAACAAAAATATTGAAGATTAAACTTCCTCTGTCCTCGTTGTATCATGAACATATTCAATTTGAAAAGTGATCAAATTCCGGCAATAGGCAGTTTTAATTCCACTCATTCGGTTCAATCAACCAAATGAACTTGTCGTTCTGCCAAATGCATTACATTATCCAATCCATTCGATTCGATTCTGTGTCAATGGCATGCAAGCCCAGAGTATCCGCACTTAGGATTGAACTTTTGACCAACAAGGCGAGACATTGTCCGAATCGGAAAACTCGATTGGCACAACACCAAACGCAGGGTTGTGGCCATAAACGTGGCCCAGAACGCAATCCATTTCAGCCGAGTGTGACGAATGTATTTTTGAATGAAACCTCTAAGCAAATTAAACAAGTTGGGCAATTGACATTAGAAAAAAAGGGGCAAAGAAAAGGGCAAAATGGCAAGCCAGCTGGCCCCCACAATTATGGAGCAGTTACCACTTGGCCAGACGACTACTTGACCAGTCCATTACAAGACCATTACCTCCGCCGACGAAGAAACATTGCACACAGCACATAAAACAAAGTCAACTCTGATGTACTCGAATGCAAACAAAAAAGTCTGCAGCCGAGAAACACATTTCATACACATATTTGGCATTTTGCAGACGTTGTGCAATGGAGCCATGAAGGACTTGTGTCGTTATCACATATTAACACTTTTATGTTAGTTTAAAAATTTAAATCATAATTAACCTATTAAACTAAATGTGCTCTAACTAGCTCCCTTGCTTAAATAACATGGTAATATAAGAGATCATAAAGAGCGAAGCAAATGTGACTGAAAGTGACGTTACTTTAATATAAAGAAATAATATTGTTACAACCATTTGCTAACATAATCTGAAATAATAACTGAAAACCAGTTTAAGATAAAACTAAAAGCAAATAGCTTAACCTCAGAAAAGGTAATTGTCAGATTTGCCATAATGCATCAGGTGTATATTAATTTAATCACATTAGTTATACAGTACTTAAAGGGAAAGAAACTATTTGTGATTGAATAATTCATTATAATTGCATTCTTCACCAACTACAAATCATATAAGTATACTGATATAAGTCAAAGATCGTATAACTTACAGAAGTTCTTGCGCTCCTTAACGGTGTAGAAGACATCTTGGAACTCCACATCTTTGGACTGTTTGGCGAGTAGGTTTTGCGATGGATCCATGGCGAATTCTGATGGATTTGTTTATCGTTATTTAATGCCGCTTTCAAAAACTCATATATTAATGAGCGACGCGGGTGGCAAGGCGGGTGGATTGGAGCGACTGTGAGATTTTCACTGACGAACTCAGATACGTATGCTCACTCGCATCTAGATACGTGCGCTGGCTGCCGAATGTGTCATTACCTACCGCACCAAAGTCGGAATTGGAATGGGAATGGGTGCTGGATCTCTTGCTGCCGCCCGGTTATTTATTTATATTTTTTACACTTCTTTTTTTCTGTACTTTTGCCAGCGTTGCGATTATTTCTGTTGTGTTTTCGCTTCTGGCTTTTGATTTTGTTATTGTTCCTCTTTATGAACGCATGGTCGTGTGATTGCAGATTTATTGCCCGTTTTGTTTTGATCACACTGACGGCTTACGCGCTGCAAATAAAAATTAATCATTATAGATTTTGACATGTGCGGGGAGAAAAATTGTGGCAAAATTAAAAGAAACAAAAGTTAATTCGACTTATCAACATTTCAGGTGGCCTTGAAATTCGCAACTCAACCTGATAAAGGCTTTTTGGGGTAAATCTAACTGCACGTGTATTTGCACAAATGTTTCTTTATGTTAAAACAAAATATATTTAGACGAGTTAGTCATCACAGTGCTATTTTCATTGGGTAAAGAAAATTGTAAGGGTAGAGAGAAAATCCTATCCTATTAAAAGGGGTGTGGTGATTACAGGTCTACAATATTTAAGATCGAACATTTATGCAATACTATGAATGTAAACTTGCCTATGTAAATGATATGCTAACTGCAATGATCTTACTCAAGTTCAAGTTGCTCAATTACCGATAAGGTCGATGGCCAACAGAAATATGGGCACCAATCAAATAAAGCTTAGGTGTTGGTTTATTAAATATTTTTCTTCTTTTGGAAGAGTTGCAATTATCTTGATTTGCAAAATTGGTGAAAGTACAACACACTAACATCATATATTCGTTCTTTTAATCTTTCAGATCTTTTCGCCTGGCCTTGACTTCTATCCCATATATATTTACACATGTATATGTATCACATTCCCTCGACAGAACCGGCTTAATCTGTATATAGAGTTCTTATTAAAGATGCGACAAAGAATCCATTAATAACTAGAGGATCATCAGAATAAAGAACCAAAGAGACGAAAGAGTGCACCGCAAAGCTCTAAAGTCGTTCCTTCATTAGCAACGCATCCATATCGTAATATTGCGTACGGAATATGCGACTATGATATACCCAATGATATTCTAATATTTAAGTTATTAATAATTATTATATAAGTTTTATAAAAAGGCTAATGGTTTCAAAAATATTAAGCAAACCTAATTGCCTTTTACACAAATACTAATAAATAAGTAGGTATACTATGTAGTGTAGTTCATAGGGAATTATGATAAGCACCACCTAACATCTTGATCGACGGCACCACTGACAAAAGTGACAGGCGGATCACGAACGATTCGCTTTCTGGGTGGAGCTGTTGTGTTCATATCGCAGATTTATCACGTTTTCACAGTTGCGATTCGCTTCGCCCGCAAGCGATTAAATTGAACAATTACTATCAACTTGCAGAACATCAGATTTAATTCTACTTAAAGTCTCTCAGCGTAGAGGCATCTTTGTCAGCGATCAATAAATTAAATTCATAACATCTGTCGGGGATTAATTTATCTTATTTAAATGTTAATTGGTGTTTATTAATTATTTATTCAAAACATTCCAAGTAGCTAAATCACAAGCTCCTGCCTGGCAGGTAAACAGACTTTGAAAGCACCAGAATTCGCCGACTTGTGACGCCAAATTGGAGTTGTTTTTGTCTTATTTACTTTTTTAATGCTTTTGGCGTCGTCAGAATCTTCGACATTAACTGGCGCCGACAGCCAGTCGACTAAATGCAAACTAGAAACCCGTTCTGGATTCTGGAGAAGAAGCCATTCGAGAGATCCTGAAATTCTACGGGACACGAAAAACGGGATGGGTAAAATGCATCCATAGGAACACTAATTCGAAACGAGGAAATAAACAACGCGGTGATAAAAATTGGCAAATTGAAAGCTTAAATATGCATGCCAATCTACAGCTCACCAACTTATGCTAATTCCGCGTCGACTGTCCGATTTATTTTCTATTCTATGCGGTGAATTCTGTGACGTCAGGTGGCAACAGAAGCACATTGCTTGGCTAGACTTTTGACCCCAGACAACTCGCTTAGCATACAGAAAAATTAACTAATACAAGTCTCGAGGAAACCAACTAGTCGGCAATTTTATTCAAACAAATCACTTAAAAATAATTCGTCAATTTCTGACAGATAACCAATCATTAACAAAGGCCGAAGTATGTGTTAAAAACCAGTTAACCACAGAAAACCCGAATATATAATCTCAGTCAGAAAATGAAATAATATAAACATATAAAAATATTGGTTACTCGATGTCGTATTTCCTATAAGGAAAATAAACCCAAATGCAAAGCAAATCACTCGTCCAATTAAGGATGGCGCATTATAATTCACTCTCCAGTAATTATTGCATTGTAACCGCGTCACGTAGAAGCGCAATCTGTATTTTTCAGCAATGAACAACATGTACTTTGACCAAAGTGGTTAATCACTTATTTGCATTTAATTAATCATCGGATTCATAGGTCAGTGACAACAAAAATAGATGGGTGTTTTCTTGAACACTTTGAAGAGGGAGTTTAGGGAATCAATATTAAGCTAATTGCAATTAAATAATGAGATCGATTTTCCCAAGTTAACAAAAATTATTCGGCATTTGTGACGGATGCTATTTTGTAATAACGAAATTACATTGTCGAGTTTTTTTATTCTAAAGCTTTGGCAGTGAATATGATCAATTAAAGCTGGGATTTATTTTTATATGAAAATCAAATGCACGTGATATTACCACATGAATTAAGGAATTATGTAGATTTTGTATGTCGTACATACACTGAAAAGGCTATAAAATATATTTAATTTAATTTTGGATTAATAAAAAAAATACTAGAAATACATTTAAACAAAATTTTTTTAGAAACTTCTTTAAAAGAAAGTAGTTATCAAAAATGAAGATTAAAGATTATTTAATATACACTAAAAACAATTAACACGAAATCATAATCAGCTCATTTGCAATTCAAGTTCCCTACATGTTTAAGATAAGCTACAACAGTATAAAATTTAACTCAGCGATAATCCACATTTTGGTCCACCACACTACAAGTGCATTTGGGTGCCGATTTAGATTATTTTATTTCGTGCTGAATCGCCAGCACTTCTTGAGGCATTGTTGCACATCCGACTGGTCAAACATAATACAAAAGCTCTCCTTTGTGGACAAAGCCAAAACAAAACCAATCCACAGTACTCGAAACCTCAAGGAAAACGCGTTGATGGCGAAAATTACTTTGATTGGCATATGCACTTTGGAAAGATTAGATAGCATTGATTTTTATGTTCACTCCTTACATTGGATTACGTTGAGTAATGCTTTTTAAAATTTGTACGCGAAAATTAGCCGAGGATAAAACGACGCGAATTATTTTATTGAAGAGCCAAAACGCGTCCACTCTCGGCGACGGCCTGAAAACAACTGACGCTTAGTCGGCACTTGAAGTCGCAGACCAACGGGTTCCCCAAATACAAATACAAATGGTTAGTCGCAGTACAAAGAAGGTTTTTAGGCTGACGTCTTTAGTAACGTCAGTAAATTAACAAATTTTAAATAATATATTAAAATACGAAAAAGTATAAACATATTTTATACATATTTTACAATTAAATATTTTTTCAGATATATTTTTAATAATTTAATATTTTATTCTTAAGGTTTATTCTAACCATATTCATACAAATGATTTCTTAATATTGTCGGTAGCCCTCAAATAACAAAATCAAGTGAAAATATAAAAACTTCCTTGAAGGAATTAAGCTTGTATATTTAAGTGTATTTTAAAAAAATGGTTATTTATAAAAGAATATTTTGGAATAAAGAAAAAAGATAAACGTAAAAATATCGTGTTTTTTAGTTGAAACAAACTTAAAAATAAGGATAACTTCACTATAAAAAATCTTAAAATTACGGTATACGGTTCAACATAGTAAATTTAAATTCAAGTAAAAACCGCGCCATGCTTATCGATTTATCGGAATAAAATATACCAAGGCTTAAAGAATATACCATACTTCAAGAGATAACATTAAACACCCTGTTGAACTGATTTAAATTTAAAAAATATCTGTTATTTTGGCAAATTTTTAAGAGGAATTTACCTACTTGCCCCTTTTCGATTAATTTTTGCAGTTGAGAGCTTCAAATAACTTTATTGGCCATTCGCTTTGGCGAATCTGATTCGTGTCACTTCACCAGGTGAAAGGACAGCCCGTCATGTTAACCAAGTCCATCGTGTGTATGTACAAAATAATTACTAAAATACAATTCTCTTGCGGCTCGAGACGTCCTGACTAGGGTGAGGAGCTTTGATTTGCAGAAGGAACCTTCACTACACTAGCATTGGATGCTGCTACTATGATATCTGGCAGCATTGCGCCTTTCTAGTTATGTTCTGGCTCTTCCAATGTGTCTGCAAATATATAGATGAGAGATGGTGAGTGGTGCGGCAGGACTACGGGCTTAGCAGGTGAATTATGTGCTTATAGAGAGTCTGAGAGAGTATATTCGAGTGTCCGGGGGAGCCAGTTAATCTGAACAACCGGTTTGTTTATTGCCATTGGTTTTACAACTGAAGGATGCAAATTTCGAACTGTGGCCAGTGGGGCAGCGGCTCTACAGATGGTTGTTTTTCTGTTGCTGTGCGAAATAAAGTAAAATGAGAAACGAAGAGTCAAATCAAAATGGAATCAAAAATTATCGGGTTTCGTGTTAGCTACAAAGAACAAACAAATGTTTAGTAGAGATCCGAAATATCCCCAATTGCCAGGTTAAATAGCAATCGGGCCTTAAGTTCTGAAACAGTGATCCAATTCTGTTCTTTTTTCTCTTGGATTATATAACTTTATTAATTTCAATTTAAATACGAACAAGTCCCAAATAAGTAAACCGAAATAATTAGCAGCGAACAAATATCAAAGTGAGTTCTATACTCCGACACGTCTCGCAAATTGCTTCTATTTTGGCATTTCATTAGGTATAGCTACCGTGTGTATAATTGATTGCTTTTCGAATTGATTTTCAGTGATAATTTCCATAATTGGGCTACGAGAGAGCCTACTCTCGTATAACTCTCAGTGTGACTCTCTTACTGCGCTCTGATTTTCATTAAATACGCTCTAATTGTGTTCGGCTGCTCCGTATTTCGTGATCGCTGGAATGCAACGGGCTGGGTCGGGGGCTTTCGTACGTTCTAAGAGTGCTAAGGTTCAGTGGAAGTTAGTTTACCCATTTACTGATTATGTCCTGCAATCGAGAAGAGCAGAGTGAGCGTAATGAAGTTCTTTAGCGTTTCGCTAGCCAGGGGAATTCCGAATGACGCTCCGTGCGCCCCACTCACCTTGACGTCATCCATCTCGTCGTCGGACGACGAGTGCGAGAGTCCATTGTAGGTCTTGAACGTCACATTCTTCATGAACGACTTGAGCAGACTGGCGCTCAGCTGGCCGAACTTGTAGGGCACCACGGGATCGTAGTCGCCGTGCGCCTGGAAGATCGGCACATCCTCGCTGTTCACCTTGGCGCCGGGGAACTGCTTGTGCAGCGGCAGCCAGCACGACAGGGCCACCACGCCGGCCAGCGGCTGGTCGTAGGTCAGTGCCGAGTACAGCGCCAAGGCGCCTCCCTGCGAGAATCCACCCAGGACGATCCGATTGGCCGGTATCCCGGCACTAATCTCCTTTTGAATCATTCCGTGCACATTGTCGCGGGCCGACTGGATGCCCGGCTCGTCCTCGGGCCCACCGATGTCCAGGGTCTTCAGGTCGAACCACGAGGGCATCCGGAAGCCGGCGTTCAGCGAAACGGGCTGTGTGGGCGCCGTGGGGCAGATGACCTTCATGAACGGTGGCCGAATGGCGGCCAAGGCGCTGCTCCATCCATGGCTGCAAGAGAAAATGTTCATTAATTTAAAGAAAATTATAAATCATAGTTTAAATATATAGTAATACATAGTTAAGTATTTAAAAGTACAGTTGCCTTGAGCTAAAAAATACTTGAATTATTTTAATTGTACGATTTGTGTATTGTTATATTTGTAGTCCCAAGAAAAAAACAAGCGTACGTTTCATAAATTGTTTTTTTTTATATAAAAGTGGCCTTATCTTAACCCCATTTTTAAAAGTATTCCTTTGGGAACCATTTCGAAAAATATTTGAGAAATCTTTTGGGACTTCTTATCAGTAATTCTAATGTGTTTAATTGTAGCTGGAGCCACGAATTACGACTTAGCTTGAAAAATTCCGGAATCCTCTGAAGTCTTTTAATCTGTAATTTGAATCTATGGAGCCCACTTTAAATTGTGCTATACTCAAGTGGGAGAATTCGATCATTCCATGTGGAATACTTAATTATTATTTTACCCTGTGGAACCATAAAAGCAAAACCCCTTTGGCATAAATTCGACTTAACTTAAGGAATTTGGGACGGGGGCTTCTCTAAGGATTACAAAATTTCGAAATATATGATACAGAAATCGGTTTAAAGTAGATTTTTGTTGGAAACTACTCCTAAAGCTGTACAATTCTATTGATAATTAGCCGGAATCGCACATCCCATTATATTGCGAACTTTTGTAACTGAAGACACCACTTACCCCGTATCACCCAGGCCGTGCATGAAGATCAGCTGGAAGACAGAGACTAGTTAGGATCCACTTCCGAAAGGGGACTTCACCGGATACTCACCGTGGCGGTTTGCTTGGCCGTGGCCTCGACAATGACCGGCGCAGCCATGTCCGCTTTCAAGATTAGCCTCTCTTCTATGGGGGACGCACGGTTCCAGGTACTCTGCGATTTGGCGACTCGGCGCTGCTTTCGTCGCTTTCTGCTGTGTCAGCGGATTTCTGCAATGCGGGGGAAACAAACACTATGTAGTTCGCGCTTAGTTATGTCACGTTGTAAACGCAAAGCAAAATTAGTAATATTGATTTTACGATGGCAAAATGACAACACGTTGCCGGCTACGGAAAAGCTCTGAATTAATTTGATTTGATTTCTAGCGACTTGTTTACTGCACAGCCTCGAGCGGCTGACGTGCTAGCTCATTTACCAGGTAGTGCCGAAAGAATTGTGTTAAATGTTTAATTTTGCTCAAATAGTGACTTCGGAATTATTAATAGTACCATCTACGGATCATACTTTAAATACCATTTTTACGGTTTCAAATATACCAGAAAAAAAACGGCGGTGAAACGGACTAACGCCATTTTTTGATAAGTTTTCGATATTTTCGATGTTTTGTTTTTATATATTTTTCTTTATTGTTTTATTTTCAATACAATAGGGGGATTCCCTAAACTGATGAATTGCTGAATTGTTGAATTTTGGTCAGCTGTTAATCAGCTGTTCCATACAAAGTCAACTTTCAGAAATTTCAGCAATTCAACAGCCTCGAGGCTGTTGAAAATTTTGTTGAATTGCTGAAAAGCCAGAGTTGTCACCTTTTTTTAAAATTCGTGGCAACTCTGTAACATTTTAGTATCACCAGTACGCATTATTTATTTTAAAATCAACTTAGAAAGCATATTTGTGGTTCTTTTTACCTTGGTTACACCTTTAGACAGTAACTAATAATAATAAATAATAAATCAAATTTTACATGCTTCAAGTTCCGTGAAATTTTTCAACAAATAACAGCTGTTTGAAAATTCAACAGGAACCATTTTGGGTCGTTCCCTTAATTGCTGAAATTTTTTGTTGAATTTTCAACAATTCAGCAATTCAACAGTTTAGGGAATCCCCCTAATATTCCCTCGAAATTTTTCTAAAGTTTCCAAACAAAAACATCGCTGATCTTCCACCTCTATTAGTTTGCCATCACTAATTTTGCCGCTCGCCAAAAAACACAAACAATGTTCGGCACCTTGAATAACTATTTATCCGGCGTGCTGCACGCCGCCCAGGACTACGATGGCGAATCTCTGGGCACCCACCTGTCGCTGCGGGACGTGCACGTGCAGAACCACAGCCTGTATATCGCCCAGCCCGAGAAGCTGGTGGACCGCTTCCTGAAGCCCCCACTCGACGATGTGGTGTCCGCTCATTTGAAGGTTCTGTATCACCTGGCGCAGGAGCCGCCTGGCTACATGGAGGCCTACACCCAGCAGGCCGCAGCCTGCGGAGCCGTGGTGAGGCTTCTGCAACAGCTGAAGGACGAGAACTGGTGCCTGCCGCTCATGTACCGCGTTTGCCTGGACCTGCGGTACCTGGCGCAGGCCTGCGAGAAGCACTGCCGGGGATTCACACCGGGTCACGTGCTGGAGAAGGCCGCCGACTGCATGATGGCCTGCTTCCGCGTCTGCGCCGCCGACGGACGCGCCTCCGAGGAGGATACCAAGCGACTGGGCATGATGAACCTGGTCAACCAGCTGTTCAAGATCTACTTCCGCATCAACAAGCTGCATCTATGCAAGCCCCTCATCCGCGCCATAGACAACTGCGTCTTTAAGGACACCTTTCCGCTGCCGGAGCAGATTACCTACAAGTATTTCGTGGGCAGAAGGGCCATGTTTGACTCCAATTACCAGGCGGCAGTGCAGGATTTGTCGTATGCCTTTAGCAACTGCCCCGATCGGTTTGCCAGCAACAAGCGACTGATCCTCATCTACCTGGTGCCGGTGAAGATGCTGCTGGGCTATTTGCCAACAAAATCACTCCTGCAGCGCTATGATCTCCTGCTGTTCCACGATCTTGCGCTGGCCCTGAAGGCGGGCAATGTGAATCGCTTCGACGAGATTGTCCGGGATCAGGAGCTGGTGCTGATCCGGAGCGGCATCTATCTGCTGGTCGAGAAGCTCAAGTTCCTCGTGTACCGGAACCTGTTCAAGAAGGTCTTCGCCATCCGGCAGACCCATCAGCTGGACATGGGCGACTTCCTCTCCGCGCTGCAGTTTGTGGGCCTGAACGATGTCTCTCTGGACGAGACGCACTGCATCGTGGCCAATCTGATCTACGAGGGAAAGATCAAGGGCTACATCTCGCATGCCCACAACAAGCTGGTCGTATCCAAGCAGAATCCATTCCCCTCCGTATCCGCGTAGTGCATTTAATTGATTGTGAATTTTTAAGAGTAAAAGACTCGGACTTAAAACCGTGTTTTTCTTTAGTAGTGTTAAATTGTTGAGTTATCACTGATAACTTATCAGCCTTTTAGCTGCGACATTTATTTGAATAGAATTTTTACGAAAAACCTAGAAAATATCCTGTTTTTGTCACATATAATCCTAATTTAAAATATAAATTTCAAATAGCGGAGACACCCTCCAGAAATAGCAAAGACACTCTCCTCCAACAGCAGTCGGATTTAGGAAAAACAAGAAAGGAAGCTACCTTCGGCCAGCCGAAGCTTATATACCCTTGTAGATAAAAGAATACTCACTCGGTGCAGCGTTTCGATTTATTTCAATTTTGTTTTTAAGTAGTCAAGAATCAAAACGCCTACTTCCTACAAAGTTACAATGAATTTTCTTATATTTGTTTGGGAGCCTTAAGATATAGTGGTCCGATCCGGCTGGCTCCGACATATGTACTACCTGCAATAGAAAGAAGGCTTTCGGGAAAGTTTCATCGCGATAGCTTTAAAACTGAGAGACTAGTTCGCATAGAAACGGACAGACGGACAGACGGACAGACGGACATGGCTAGATAGACTCGGCTATTGGTGCTGATCAAGAATATATATACTTTATGTGGTCGGAAACGTCTCCTTCACTGCGTTGCAAACATCTGACTGAAATTATAATACCCTCTACAAGGGTATAAAAACCCTTTATTTCAAGAGAATGAATGAATTATACAAATATTAATGTAATTTATGAAAATAGCTTAACTAAGTCGGTTGATTAGTTTCTGAAAGCACCGAATAGCTAATTCTATTAGATGATAAGGAGAGAGCACTTAACTATTTATTGTAAGAGCTACAGAACGCTACAAAAACAAATTCCAAACTGTTTTAAATGGACGAGATTTTTGCTTCTCCCGACTTAAAAACCATTTATAAATCAAATACGTTTTCTAAAAGTTTTTTTGCAATAATTTTAATTAAATATAGTAAACAAATTTAAAAAAATTCAGTTCAACATTTTAAAACTTGCCTCTGCGTCGAATCGAATTAGTTTCGCGAAGGTCTTTTGCTTGCCCAAAAGTTTCTAAATTTAAACAATTTACGTATATAAACTTGTGATCGGCAGTCACAAGAAATGTCGTTTGTAGCCAGTTTAACAGGCCTTTGAGTTTAGTTCATTTGGTAAATTACAAATTAAAGCTTTGGAAACACAAGCCAGTATTACTTCCGTATTTCACAAGGAGGAAAAGGACTCGGCGGTCGAAAAATCAGATATGTCGACGCCAAATTTTCTTTTAAGCAACGGAAAAAATATGCCTATGGTGGGTCTTGGAACTTGGCGGGTGAGTGGTCGTAAATAGAATGCTATTAAATAATCCACCAACAGAAATGTGCATTTCCAATTATTTCACGGTCAATGTCAAAGCTCCCAAAGCTGTTGTTGCATTTTAGCTTTTCACGTGAATTTTCCTCCCCCCAATTTAGAGCCCCCCGGAGGTCGTCACCCAAGCGGTAAAGGATGCCATCGATATAGGGTACCGCCACTTTGATTGCGCCCATATATATGGAAATGAGGCCCAGGTGGGCGCTGCTCTTCGGGAGAAAATGGACAAGGGCGAGGTAACGCGGTAAGTCGTTACTCGAGGTGCATTTCAACCCACAACTTAAACTCTTTTTTATCCAGGAATGAACTCTTCATCACGAGCAAACTCTGGAACACCCACCACAAACCGGAGCTAGTGCGTTCCGCCTGCGAGACGAGTATGAAGAACCTGGGGGTGGACTACCTGGATCTGTATTTAATGCACTGGCCAATGGCCTACAAGTCGGGCGATATCCTATATCCCACCTGTCCGGACACGAATAAGGCTGCCTTCGAGGACATCGACTACGTGGACACATGGCGGGCAATGGAGGATCTAGTGGATGAGGGTCTGTGCCAGGCCATCGGTGTGTCCAACTTCAATGAACAGCAAATCACCCGACTGTTGAGTGTTGCCAAGCTGAAGCCGGTGGTTCTGCAGATCGAGTGCCACCCGTACCTCAGTCAAAAGCCACTGATTACTCTCTGCTATGATAATGCCATTGCTGTAACCGCTTACAGCTGTCTGGGATCGGGACACACGCCTTACGAAAAGCCCGGAGCGTATCCTTTGCTTCAACACCCGACTATCCTGGCTGTATCCGAGAAATACGGAAGGACACCAGCACAGGTACTTACTAAAGTCCTATAATATCTCTTAGTTAAATTCCTATTACTGTTCTATCTGCAGGTGCTTCTCCGCTATCAAACACAGTCGGGCATTATCGTTATACCCCGATCCGTGAGCAAACAGCACATGCTGGACAACTTTAAGCGAATCTGGGACTTTGAACTGGCCAGCGACGATGTAAAGGCTATTTATGACTTGGACTGTAATGGTCGTTTTATGACCATGAAAGCGTAAGTGTTCAAATCCAACTCAACATAACTTTTGAATTCATATTATTTAATAGCAGAAAGATCTTTTGTAAAATACCCCACATTTTTGCAGGGCCTATGGACATCGTCATCATCCCTTTGAGCCACTACAAGCGAAATAGATAATTAGTAATGGAATTAACTTAAAAATTGCGGTTGCCTTTTATGTTGATAGATTTCTTTCCTTGTGAAGTGGTGATCTAAAAAATACTATACCATTATATCAGCTACCTCTTTTACAAGTGTGTGAAAAAACCTTAGTGATCGACATAAAATAATAGTGTTAAAATTAGTTATTTAGTGATTATGTAATAAACATGTTATGCTTCGTAAGCCATTATAAAAATGTTTAGTTTGGAACCAAGATAAATTGTTATTGTCAAATTTCTTAAAATGTGGCTTTTCATTTTCATATACACGTTTATTATGCTATTTTTCGTTTAGAAATAAATCAAAATAGCAAGTAGCCATTGCATTGTCAAAGCATTCAGATATTAAAATAATAGAAAATTCACTTTGCACTTGTATTAAAATGAACACTTTATTAAAAATTCAACTGGCTCGACCTATTGTAGGTTACACATTGAGAAATTATGGAAAAACCGAGCGTTTCATGTGGTAATGTATAAGAAAATTTATTGTATGTAATAAAACCTTGAAAAAAATATTTAACCATTAGGTGCCAGAAAGAAATAGCTGGAGTTCCCAAAGTTGTTTTATTGAACGGAAATGAGATTCCAATAATTGGACTGGGAACCTGGAATGTGAGTGTGGGTAATGCATTCTTGTAATCCTAATTTTACTTATTCACATCAGCCATGAAAACAATATCTTAAATATTTGAAATGAAACGACTTAAAAATATCACAAATCTTAAATTTGATTATGATAAAAATACAGTTGTGCACCTATCGAGCCTTAAAGAGCTTCCGCATCACGCTTATAGAACTCTTGCAATTTCAAATCGATTCTAAATCGAAGTATGTATCTTATTTGAATTTATTTATCTTTACTACAACTAAAAGAAACAAACAAAACATTTTTTTAAATCTAAAAAAATGCCATTCCTATATTTATTTAATTTTTTTGAACCTATCTTAACTTTAAAAATAACTTTGAATACAATATTTATTTAATTTATTTTTAAACCTAACTGACGATCGCTCAGCTGTTCTGGTCCCCAATGTGGGGGCATTTTGCAGCCCTGATTCGAAAGCTTTTTGATTTTCAGACAAGCTCCGGTTCGTATAAAAGCGACAAACAGCTGGGGGAATCGTTCAGTTTGTAAAGAAGAGGCAATAACCAAAAAGTGCCCAATTGTATTATAAATATTTGTAATCCTACCTACAAAACAGAAGATATAAGCGAGTGAAATGGCTGTGCCAAACGTTAAGTTCAACAACGGAAAGGAAATCCCAATCCTTGGTCTGGGAACCTGGGGCGTAAGTAGAATATCAAATAACTGCACTAATCAATTTTTAGCATTTGCAAATTATTGCCACTGTGTTTGTGGGTCCCATAATCGGGTAGTTTTCCGCTGCCCACGACTTCCCGTTCTTTTCACATTTGTTTTTGCTCTGATGCTTGAAAAAAGGGGGGATAAAAAATGACACGCGTCGTATAGCTGATAGTTTGCCGGCATTATTTTGCCGGCCATTCTATTTATACATATGAATTTTAATACTATAGTGGGAGTGTCGAATCTAACAGCAATGCTACAAAAGTAACTAATATTCCATAGCGCTTATGCTAATTACTATTGCTCATCAAAAATACGTGAGTCGAAGATCTCCATGACATTTTCGCCAAGGTGACCCTTTTTACCTTCTTATGGCAGTGGAAACTTTTTGCAAATATTTGCCACATTACTTCTTGATATACCCCACAAACACTCATATATTTGGGGCACATAGTCGTCTCTACAAGAATATTACGGACTGTTGTCAGAAGCTGATAAACATTCTTATCTTAAGTGGAGGATTTCAAGACAAGATTACTTCAGTTTTAGGCCTAGAACTCACTTCAATCGAAAAGCCTACGAAGTGAAAATTTCCATACAAAATTTGGATCACAAAATTTTTCATTTTGTATTTTGTCATTTTTGTAGAGAAATTTTCGTTGCCTTTTTGATTGAAGTACTAGGCTTAAAGTTCGAAAGATTTTATAAAATAAAAATAGGGATAGGTTGTAGTTCAAGCATTCTTTAAAGACGCGCCCCTCTCAGTACGCAAACCCCTAATTTCAATTCGATTCCTAATGGAAATGCTATTCAGATTACAGTGGGAAAGTCGCTGATAAGCAGCGTTTAATTAGCAAGGGTATTATAAGGGTATTTTATAAAAGGCCTTATCTGTTTTAGTTTACGTGTACTATTTGTAGAACACAAACGAGGGGAGGCTTGGTGCTCACACCCATAAATTAGTCTAGAGCCCGTAATATATGCTTATTATGTCAAAATTAAACGAAAGTCTTTGACCTTTCTTTTGACTAAAATATTGCCCAGAATTTTAAATATAAATCACATACTAACAAATTTGAAAAAAAGAACGTTTAAAAGTACACATACATCCGTTTACCATTGTAATAGTATTAAAACTCACGTGCCTAAATCAGATTTGTATTTCTTTGGCTTGACCTATTTATGATCTGTCTAGGTACATATTTAGGATGCGGGAACTAAGGGGCCTGATAAGTGACGTCAAAAGTCAGATAAGCGATTTCCGAATCACGCTCCTCATAACTGAAACTTTGCTCGACAACGAATTGCGAAATTCGGCTTAGAGCATCGAATATTCCAGGGTGACGTACTTTAAATGCTTCAGATATGAAAGTTATAAAGGTCTCAAAAGACCTTCCTTTCTTCCTCTTATTATTACTTACACGCTCCCCATAACTGATAGTGGAGTAGATAAGAAATTGTGAAATATCGATGAGAGATTAACATATTTCCTGATGGGTTACTTCCTTTCTTATTCAAAGTATTACTAGAAAGTGCGATAGCCAATAAGAAAATTCTCTGATAGTTACAATTGTGAAATATACAAATAGAACTGCATTATCAAAAAAAAAAAGGAAATAATAAAAACAATCAATTTAAATAATATGTTTCCAGAGCCCCAAGGGAGAGGTCACCGAGGCTGTGAAAGTGGCCATTGATGCTGGTTACAGGCACATTGACTGTGCTTATGTCTACCAAAATGAGGATGAGGTTGGCGATGGAGTTGAGGCCAAGATCAAGGAGGGCGTTGTCAAGCGGTGAGTTCTAAACTTGATATCATATTCTTGGGACTCTGGTTTTAAACTTCACCTTCTTGCAGTGAGGATCTGTTCATCACTAGCAAGCTGTGGAACACCTTCCATCGCCCGGATCTGGTCAAGACTGCAGTCGAGAACACCCTCAGCTCCCTAAAGCTGAAGTACCTCGATCTGTACCTCATCCACTGGCCCATGGGCTTCAAGGAGGGTTGCGAACTGTTCCCCGCCGATAAGGATGGCAAGACCCTGTACTCGCCGGTCGATTACGTCGATACCTGGAAGGCCATGGAGAAGCTGGTTGAGGAAGGTCTGGTCAAGTCCATTGGCGTGTCCAACTTCAACAGGAAGCAGATTGAGCGCGTGCTCGAGGTGGCCACCATCCCACCGGCAACCAACCAGATTGAGTGCCACCCATATCTGACACAGAAGAAACTGATCGATTTCTGCAAGTCGAAGAATATCACGATCACCGCCTACAGCCCCTTGGGATCTCCCAACCGCCCATGGGCCAAGGCTGGCGATCCGGTCATCCTAGAGGAGGCTAAGGTATGACTCTAACCATATAAACGAGTGGCATTTAACTTAAAGTATTACAATTTTAAACTTGTAGATCAAGGAGATTGCCACCAAGAAGAACAAGACTCCTGGACAGATCCTCATCCGTTACCAGGTGCAGCGTGCTAACATCGTCATTCCCAAGTCTGTGACCAAGGATCGCATCGAGTCCAACTTCCAGGTCTTTGACTTTGAGCTGACACCCGAGGAAATCGAAATCATCGAGAGCTTCGAGTGCAACGGTCGCCTGGTGCCCCTGCTCAAGTAAGTATAAGTACCCAAAAAAACCTATTTAGTTATTTACATTTTTATGAAGACTGGCTTTAAGGTTATTTAATACGAAATTGGAATCGTATTACTTTCGAATAATATTTAAACTTTTATACGTCTTATATCAACAAACACCAATTTTCTCTATATCCCATATAAATCGAGACTTTATTTATATTTACTTAGCCATGGTACCCATAAGTACTATCCATTTCACGACGAGTATTAAGCTTTAAGAAGCCGATATCTGCAAAGCGAGAAGTAACGAAGAAGAATTCCTATAAATGAGAAATTATGCCTTATGAAAAATGAAACTTTTACAAGAAAAATATCCAAAGACAAGGCAAATCTACACAAACATGAACATGAGCTTAACGTATGTTTTATAATTTTGGCTCATAAATGTTTTTCTTTCGATTGCTTATACCTATTTACCTAAGCTGTGTTTACTTAGTTTCTTTATTATCTTACCTTCCTCTGCTTGTGTTTTAACTTTCTTTATTTGCTTCGTTGAATAACTTGAACATATTAATATGCTGAAAAATAGTCTCAGTTTGCCGTAGCTAACCCGATGTTCTCTTAGACATTATTTGCTTAAAATGTATGCAAAATATAACTTTATGATATTAACTAATCAATTTTTGTACATTTTCAGCCATTTCGGTCACCCCCACCACCCTTTCGAGAAGGACGAATACTAGTAGGCAACACAGTGCACAGTTCAAATTTATAATTTGTTACACAATCATTTAATTTTAAATCGTACAAATAAACAAACATGAAAATTACGTTTTTGCCTTTATTCATATTGTTTCCACATTTTTGGAGAACTGGCTGACCAAATAAACGGGTATCGTGTGCTTTAAAGCCATTGTTCAAAAATCGGTTAATGCACCTCTGACGTATACTTTTGACACGAGCGAGCGATTTACGTAAAGTCAAAATATCTAACAAGTGTTTAATCCAAGCTAAGAACAAATATTTTGCACAGTTGTTTCTTTAATAGGTACTTCAAAGATATTTACTTTGACGTATAGTATAGTTCAGACAATTGGCTCAGTTTATGTATTTTTGTGGAAACAATGGAAGTACCAAATGTTCTTTAACAAATAAAATTTGCAAGCTAGACAAGCATCTACGCAAATAGCCAAAAAATAACGAAAGCCTGCGCCCGCGGGTATAAAAGGTTTCGAAATTTAAATTTGGCCAACAGATCGAATTGATCCGACTCCCGGTTTCTTGGAGGATCATGCGCTTGTTTTTCGTCGCGGTTTTGGCCGCTCTTGTGGCCGTCGCAGCGGCTCAATCCGAATCTAAAACGGTTACGGCGGTAGCCTCCCCAAATATAAAGGCACAGCCATGTTGTGAAAGTGTTCGACAAACTCTAATCGAAATACGAAAGGATATTCGCCTGTGGCTGCTGGACAGGCTTTTCGGAAAATTGCTTCTCTTGCACGACGGAGAACTGCTAGGAAATCCGAATTATGTGAATTGTGCCAACGGGAAAAAGCAACTCGAAATTTCCGATCGGTCGAGTTCTTTCGGCGACATCATTAATGATGGACTAACAAGTCAATCCTCAACAACAACCACCACAACGTCTTCTAATAACGGGCAAAGCACTGTCACCCAGGGAACTTCCTCAACCGATGAAGGAAACTCCGGTCAGTCCTCATCGACCACCACAACAACAACGACTACATCTTCGGATGATGGTCAAGCCACCACCTCTTCTGACCCGACTGTGGAAGTCACCCAGGGATCGAACAGCGATGGCAACTCCAGTCAGTCCTCGTCCACAACCACCTCGACAACCTCCTCTGATGAAAGTCAAACCACTGTGTCGTCTACTCCTGCTGTAGAAGTCACCCAGGGAACATCTTCAAACGATGAAGGAAACTCCGGCCAGTCCTCGTCGACAACCACGACAACAACGACTACATCTTCGGATGATGGTCAAGCCACCACCTCTTCTGACCCAACTGTCAAAGTGACCCAGGGATCAAACAGCGATGGCAACTCCAGTCAGTCCTCATCGACCACCACAACAACAACGACTACATCTTCGGATGATGGTAAAGCCACCACCTCTTCTGACCCAACTGTCAAAGTGACCCAGGGATCAAACAGCGATGGCAACTCCAGTCAGTCCTCATCGACCACCACAACAACAACGACTACATCTTCGGATGATGGTCAAGCCACCACCTCTTCTGACCCGACTGTGGAAGTCACCCAGGGATCGAACAGCGATGGCAACTCCAGTCAGTCCTCGTCCACAACCACCTCGACAACCTCCTCTGATGAAAGTCAAACCACTGTGTCGTCTACTCCTGCTGTAGAAGTCACCCAGGGAACATCTTCAAACGATGAAGGAAACTCCGGCCAGTCCTCGTCGACCACCACAACAACAACGACTACATCTTCGGATGATGGTGAAGCCACCACCTCTTCTGACCCGACTGTGGAAGTCACCCAGGGATCGAACAGTGATGGAAACTCTAGTCAGTCTTCCTCGACCACCACAACAACAACGACTACATCTTCGGATGATGGTGAAGCCACCACCTCTTCTGACCCGACTGTGGAAGTCACCCAGGGATCGAACAGCGATGGCAACTCCAGTCAGTCCTCGTCCACAACCACCTCGACAACCTCCTCTGATGAAAGTCAAACCACTGTGTCGTCTACTCCTGCTGTAGAAGTCACCCAGGGAACATCTTCAAACGATGAAGGAAACTCCGGCCAGTCCTCGTCGACAACCACGACAACAACGACTACATCTTCGGATGATGGTCAAGCCACCACCTCTTCTGACCCAACTGTGGAAGTCACCCAGGGATCAAACAGCGATGGCAACTCCAGTCAGTCCTCATCGACCACCACAACAACAACGACTACATCTTCGGATGATGGTGAAGCCACCACCTCTTTTGACCCGACTGTGGAAGTCACCCAGGGATCGAACAGCGATGGCAACTCCAGTCAGTCCTCGTCCACAACCACCTCGACAACCTCCTCTGATGAAAGTCAAACCACTGTGTCGTCTACTCCTGCTGTAGAAGTCACCCAGGGAACATCTTCAAACGATGAAGGAAACTCCGGCCAGTCCTCGTCGACCACCACAACAACAACGACTACATCTTCGGATGATGGTGAAGCCACCACCTCTTCTGACCCGAATGTGGAAGTCACCCAGGGATCGAACAGTGATGGAAACTCTAGTCAGTCTTCCTCGACCACCACAACAACAACGACTACATCTTCGGATGATGGTGAAGCCACCACCTCTTCTGACCCGACTGTGGAAGTCACCCAGGGATCGAACAGCGATGGCAACTCCAGTCAGTCCTCGTCCACAACCACCTCGACAACCTCCTCTGATGAAAGTCAAACCACTGTGTCGTCTACTCCTGCTGTAGAAGTCACCCAGGGAACATCTTCAAACGATGAAGGAAACTCCGGCCAGTCCTCGTCGACAACCACGACAACAACGACTACATCTTCGGATGATGGTCAAGCCACCACCTCTTCTGACCCGACTGTGGAAGTCACCCAGGGATCGAACAGCGATGGCAACTCCAGTCAGTCCTCGTCCACAACCACCTCGACAACCTCCTCTGATGAAAGTCAAACCACTGTGTCGTCTACTCCTGCTGTAGAAGTCACCCAGGGAACATCTTCAAACGATGAAGGAAACTCCGGCCAGTCCTCGTCGACAACCACGACAACAACGACTACATCTTCGGATGATGGTCAAGCCACCACCTCTTCTGACCCAACTGTGGAAGTCACCCAGGGATCAAACAGCGATGGCAACTCCAGTCAGTCCTCATCGACCACCACAACAACAACGACTACATCTTCGGATGATGGTCAAGCCACCACCTCTTCTGACCCGACTGTGGAAGTCACCCAGGGATCGAACAGCGATGGCAACTCCAGTCAGTCCTCGTCCACAACCACCTCGACAATCTCCTCTGATGAAAGTCAAACCACTGTGTCGTCTACTCCTGCTGTAGAAGTCACCCAGGGAACATCTTCAAACGATGAAGGAAACTCCGGCCAGTCCTCGTCGACAACCACGACAACAACGACTACATCTTCGGATGATGGTCAAGCCACCACCTCTTCTGACCCAACTGTGGAAGTCACCCAGGGATCAAACAGCGATGGCAACTCCAGTCAGTCCTCATCGACCACCACAACAACAACGACTACATCTTCGGATGATGGTCAAGCCACCACCTCTTCTGACCCGACTGTGGAAGTCACCCAGGGATCGAACAGCGATGGCAACTCCAGTCAGTCCTCGTCCACAACCACCTCGACAACCTCCTCTGATGAAAGTCAAACCACTGTGTCGTCTACTCCTGCTGTAGAAGTCACCCAGGGAACATCTTCAAACGATGAAGGAAACTCCGGGCAGTCCTCGTCGACCACCACAACAACAGCAACTACATCTTCGGATGACGGTCAAGCCACCACCTCTTCTGACCCGACTGTGGAAGTCACCCAGGGATCGAACAGTGATGGAAACTCTAGTCAGTCTTCCTCGACCACCACAACAACAACGACTACATCTTCGGATGACGGTCAAGCCACCACCTCTTCTGACCCGACTGTGGAAGTCACCCAGGGATCGAACAGTGATGGAAACTTTAGTCAGTCTTCCTCGACCACCACAACAACAACGACTACATCTTCGGATGACGGTCAAGCCACCACCTCTTCTGACCCGACTGTGGAAGTCACCCAGGGATCGAACAGTGATGGAAACTCTAGTCAGTCTTCCTCGACCACCACAACAACAACGACTACATCTTCGGATGATGGTGAAGCCACCACCTCTTCTGACCCGACTGTGGAAGTCACCCAGGGATCGAACAGCGATGGAAACTCCAGTCAGTCCTCGTCCACAACCACCTCGACAACCTCCTCTGATGAAAGTCAAACCACTGTGTCGTCTACTCCTGCTGTAGAAGTCACCCAGGGAACATCTTCAAACGATGAAGGAAACTCCGGGCAGTCCTCGTCGACCACCACAACAACAGCAACTACATCTTCGGATGACGGTCAAGCCACCACCTCTTCTGACCCGACTGTGGAAGTCACCCAGGGATCGAACAGTGATGGAAACTCTAGTCAGTCTTCCTCGACCACCACAACAACAACGACTACATCTTCGGATGATGGTCAAGCCACCACCTCTTCTGACCCGACTGTGGAAGTCACCCAGGGATCGAACAGCGATGGCAACTCCAGTCAGTCCTCGTCCACAACCACCTCGACAACCTCCTCTGATGAAAGTCAAACCACTGTGTCGTCTACTCCTGCTGTAGAAGTCACCCAGGGAACATCTTCAAACGATGAAGGAAACTCCGGTCAGTCCTCGTCGACCACCACAACAACAGCAACTACATCTTCGGATGACGGTCAAGCCATCACCTCTTCTGACCCGACTGTGGAAGTCACCCAGGGATCGAACAGTGATGGAAACTCTAGTCAGTCTTCCTCGACCACCACAACAACAACGACTACATCTTCGGATGATGGTGAAGCCACCACCTCTTCTGACCCGACTGTGGAAGTCACCCAGGGATCGAACAGTAATGGAAACTCTAGTCAGTCTTCCTCGACCACCACAACAACAACGACTACATCTTCGGATGATGGTGAAGCCACCACCTCTTCTGACCCGACTGTGGAAGTCACCCAGGGATCGAACAGTGATGGAAACTCTAGTCAGTCTTCCTCGACCACCACAACAACAACGACTACATCTTCGGATAATGGTCAAGCCACCACCTCTTCTGACCCGACTGTGGAAGTGACCCAGGGATCGAACAGCGATGGAAACTCCAGTCAGTCCTCGTCCACAACCACCTCGACAACCTCCTCTGATGAAAGTCAAACCACTGTGTCGTCTACTCCTGCTGTAGAAGTCACCCAGGGAACATCTTCAAACGATGAAGGAAACTCCGGGCAGTCCTCGTCGACCACCACAACAACAGCAACTACATCTTCGGATGACGGTCAAGCCACCACCTCTTCTGACCCGACTGTGGAAGTCACCCAGGGATCGAACAGTGATGGAAACTCTAGTCAGTCTTCCTCGACCACCACAACAACAACGACTACATCTTCGGATGATGGTGAAGCCACCACCTCTTCTGACCCGACTGTGGAAGTCACCCAGGGATCGAACAGTGATGGAAACTCCAGTCAGTCTTCCTCGACCACCACAACAACAACGACTACATCTTCGGATGATGGTGAAGCCACCACCTCTTCTGACCCGACTGTGGAAGTCACCCAGGGATCGAACAGTGATGGAAACTCTAGTCAGTCTTCCTCGACCACCACAACAACAACGACTACATCTTCGGATGATGGTGAAGCCACCACCTCTTCTGACCCGACTGTGGAAGTCACCCAGGGATCGAACAGTGATGGAAATTCTAGTCAGTCTTCCTCGACCACCACAACAACAACGACTACATCTTCGGATGACGGTCAAGCCACAACCTCTTCTGACCCGACTGTAGAAGTCACTCAGGGACCGAACAGTGATGGAAACTCTAGTCAGTCTTCCTCGACCACCACAACAACAGCAACTACATCTTCGGATGACGGTCAAGCCACCACCTCTTCTGACCCGACTGTGGAAGTCACCGAGGGATCGAACAGCGATGGAAACTCTAGTCAGTCCTCGTCGACTACCACAACAACAACAACTACATCTTCGGATGACGGTCAAGCCACCACCTCTTCTGACCCGACTGTGGAAGTCACCGAGGGATCGAACAGCGATGGAAACTCTAGTCAGTCCTCGTCGACTACCACAACAACAACAACTACATCTTCGGATGGCGGTCAAGCCACCACCTCTTCTGACCCGACTGTGGAAGTCACCCAGGGATCGAACAGCGATGGAAACTCCAGTCAGTCCTCGTCCACAACCACCTCGACAACCTCCTCTGATGAAAGTCAAACCACTGTGTCGTCTACTCCTGCTGTAGAAGTCACCCAGGGAACATCTTCAAACGATGAAGGAAACTCCGGTCAGTCCTCGTCGACCACCACAACAACAACAACTACATCTTCGGATGACGGTCAAGCCACCACCTCTTCTGACCCGACTGTGGAAGTCACCCAGGGATCGAACAGTGATGGAAACTCTAGTCAGTCTTCCTCGACCACCACAACAACAACGACTACATCTTCGGATGACGGTCAAGCCACCACCTCTTCTGACCCGACTGTGGAAGTCACCCAGGGATCGAACAGTGATGGAAACTCTAGTCAGTCTTCCTCGACCACCACAACAACAACGACTACATCTTCGGATGACGGTCAAGCCACCACCTCTTCTGACCCGACTGTGGAAGTGACCCAGGGATCGAACAGCGATGGAAACTCCAGTCAGTCCTCGTCCACAACCACCTCGACAACCTCCTCTGATGAAAGTCAAACCACTGTGTCGTCTACTCCTGCTGTAGAAGTCACCCAGGGAACATCTTCAAACGATGAAGGAAACTCCGGTCAGTCCTCGTCGACTACCACAACAACAACAACTACATCTTCGGATGACGGTCAAGCCACCACCTCTTCTGACCCGACTGTGGAAGTGACCCAGGGATCGAACAGCGATGGAAACTCCAGTCAGTCCTCGTCCACAACCACCTCGACAACCTCCTCTGATGAAAGTCAAACCACTGTGTCGTCTACTCCTGCTGTAGAAGTCACCCAGGGAACATCTTCAAACGATGAAGGAAACTCCGGTCAGTCCTCGTCGACCACCACAACAACAACAACTACATCTTCGGACCAAGCCAGCACCATGCCAGGATCGAGCTCAAAGTGGACGAAAACCACAAAAACTTATTCGTCAAAGACTTCCAAGGTTCCCAAGTCAAATAGAAATTCTAACTCTAGCTCGAGCGTAACAACAACAACTGTAACGACGAGCTCGACACCTCAAATCCAACACTCCTGGTCAAACTCATGGAAGAAAAATGGTGGCAAGTCCAAAAAGTATTGGACCAAGAGGTGGAGTTCAACGACCGGCAAAAGTAAAAGGAATAGTTCATCTGTGGATGGTGCAGAATCGTCTGACTCATTAGTTGATGCAGCTATTGATGTCATCCAAGGAAACAGTTCGAACGACGATGCAAAGTCTACCCAGTCTTCAACAACCACTACAGTTTCCTCAACCGATGGAAGCGATCAGACCAGCTCTTCATCTTTGCCGATGGTAGACGCTACTGTCGTTTCCCAAGGTGGCAAATCAAGCTCAACCTCGACTAAAACCACAAAAACAACCGTAACGACAAGCTCCTCATCGACTCCTAAGGTCAAACACTCCTGGTCGAGCTCATCGAAGAACACTTCCAATAGTGGTAAATCGAGCAAGACATCTTCGACCACAACAACAACAACTTCTTCGAATAAGGGTCAATCCAGCACATCTTCAGATCCCCAAATCGAAATCACTCAGGGTAGCCCTTTAAACGATAATGAAAGCTCGAGCCAGGTCACCACTACGACAACTTCATCTGAGAGCCAAATTGGAGAATCGTCTGCTCCTGTCGTTAAAGTCACCAAGGAAAGTTCCACAAGCAAGGATGGAAAGACCACTCGGTCTTCAACCACAACAACAACAACAACCACCAATGGAGGTAGTCAGTCCAGTACCTTATCACTTCCGGTGGTTGATGCCAGCATAGTGGCAAATGGCGGAAAGTCAAGCTCAAAATCTTCAACGACAACTACAACCACAACCACCAAAGGAAGTAAATCGTCGGGTATCTCGCTACCGGAAGTTGATGCCACCATTTCACTTAATGGAGGAAAAGCAGGCTTAACATTGACTAAGACCACTAAGACGTACACGTCAAACAACTCCGAAGTTCCCCAGTCGAATGGAAAGTCAAGTTCGAGCAAAACTACAACTACAACCATTACGACGAAAACTTCTTCAAACAATGGTCAATCCAGCACGTCCTCTGATCCCCAAATCGAAATCACTCAGGGTAGCGCTTTGAGTGATAATGGAAGCTTGAACCAGGCCACTACAACGACAACTTCATCTGAGAGCCAAATTGGGGAATCGTCTTCTCCTGTCGTCAAAGTCACTAAAGAAAGTTATACAAGCAAAGATGGAAAGACCACTCGATCATCAACCACAACAACAACAACAACCACCAATGGAGGTAGTCAGTCCAGTACCTTATCACTTCCGGTGGTTGATGCCAGCATAGTGGCAAATGGCGGAAAGTCAAGCTCAAAATCTTCAACGACAACTACAACCACATCCACCAAAGGAAGTAAATCGTCGGGTATTGTCTCGCTACCGGAAGTTGACGCCACCATTTCACTTGATGGAGGAAAGTCTGGCTCAACGCTGACTAAGATCACTAAAACCTACACCTCAAACAACTCCGAAGTTCCCCAGTCGAATGGAAAGTCAAGTTCGAGTAAAACTACAACTACAACCATTACGTCTAAAACTTCATCGGTCCCCAAAACTGAGACAAAATACTCCTGGTCCAGTTCGTCAAAGAAAACATCAAATCCTATCCGCTTAACCCTGCCGACCATTGATGCCGGAATCTCTGTCGGCGGAGGAGATTCATCGAGTTCGTGGTCGAAACTGATTAAAAGAAGTACCACAGATGGTGAGACCAACGCCCGTGATGGATCATCCCTTTCTGGTTCTATTGTAGGTGCAGTCGGAACTCGAGGAGCACAGTCCTGGTCCCAGCGCTCTGGATTCTCGGGCGACAGTTCTCTTGCCCAGGGATCTCCAGACATCCGTTTCCGGCTAGCCCGTGGTCAGACCAGTAACGATGCTCAGTCGCAGAACTTGAATTCCTGGACCAGAAGCGCCAGCCAAGACAGCGGAAGTTTGGATAACGGAGTCGCATCCGTAGATGGACAGAATTTGGAAGGATCGGAGAGCTCCAGTGACGCAACCATGATGCAAGGTGGCTCCGTGGGCGCCACCGGACAGTATCCCTACTGGTGGGGCAATGGACGATGGGTGGGCGTTGGAGCCAGAAGGAGCTGGACGCCCTACGGATGGCGTCCATATGGCAGCGGATGGGGCGGCTGGAGCAATCAATATTAAAGTTGGTCCGTGCGAATGGATAAGTCCAGAATTAAACGGCAGATGACTTTAATTTACACGATTGAAAATATATGCATTTGAATATTATAAATCCGTTTTTTTTTTCTGGGTATTTTTCATTCGACAGAATAGTTATTTATTATCACAAAATATTGAACACTCTATTGGGAGATAAATGTGATGATTGATATGGGCATGATTGTATTTTGCAGGGACCGCAAATAACAGTTATTTGTGATTTTTATTTTAAAAGGCCTACTGAGATGTGTACAAGTTTTAATTAACAATTTAACTGTTTTTTTTGCACTTTATAGACATGAACAAATAACAGTTAATTTGCTTTCCAGATTTATTGACATGCATATACTTTGTGGACAAGAGTAAAAAGAACGTTATTTTTGACGTTTAAAACAAAATATCACAGTAGTCTTTTTAAAATAAAAATCACAAATAACTGTTATTTACGGTCCCTGGTATTTTGGGGTAATGCTTCTTTTTATTTTGGCTGTTCAAAAAAGTTCTTACATATTTAATAAAAACACAAAACCCAAATATGAGGTTAGGCTTTAAGAAGTTTGAACATTTATTTTTAAGAAGAAAGATAGAAAAAATGAAGCAACAGTAAACGGGTTAATCAGGCCTAGAAGAAAAAGTAGAATTTGTTTCCACTACTGCTGCCGTTGAAAAACTTAATAAAGTCCGTCCATGACCATTGAGGAACTGACGGAGATTCAGTCGTGGTTGTGGGGGCTTCAGTGGTTGTGGAACTTTCGGCGTTGGCACATGCTAACATCAATAGCATCAACGAGAAAATAACAATTAAAGCATGTGCCTTCATGATTGGTTGGAATGCAGACTAAAATTTGAATTACGTGCTCTAGCGTTTTATACCTTTCCGAAAAAAATCCATGTTATACTCTGCCAAATATTTGCACATATGTTTCAGTGTTTAATTTCTAATGGCGAAGAGTCAGCAACCTGCGTGATACAAACGTGTATCCAATATTGACGTGTTATTTATTAGAGAGATTTGGCATTTGTTTACATTATTTAACTTGTAAATTAAAAAAAAAATTTAAAAATTAGATTTTTAATTACAGTTTTTAACTAATATACCATTTCAGTGTTTTCTAAAAAACTAACAGTTATAATTAATATATTAAAAGAAATTATATTTTAAAATAACATCATTTGAATTTTTGCGCGCAAGGAGTACTTTTTCTACACAGGGTGTGTATGGTACTTATTTTCGTTTTTCACGAGAAATCAGACAATAAACCAAAAAATCAATAAATGATTAACATATATGTTAATATATATTTAAAAAACGTAAAAGAAATTTTTAAAACGAAAAACATCGATTGCAAAGGAAAAACATCGATGTTTCCGAAATTTATAAAATCATCGATTCATCGATGTTACCATCGATGTTTCTCCACCTCTAGCGGTCCAAAAAAAAATAAAAAAAAATCGAATTTCAGGATTATCAACAATAAAAAACCCCCGAAATAGTTAATAAAAAAGTGACAACGTTTCGCGAAGCGTTTGGAAACAGTGACCGGAAGTAGACGACTTTAATCGCGGAGTTTTGAGCAGTTTTAGGCAAATAGCAAACACTGCACACACACACACACTTGCACGAACAGATGAAAATCTGGAAATTGTCGTTTTTCTTTTAATTCAACGCAGCAGTCTTTGTGATTTGGTATTACAATTGAAATCGGTAAATTAGAGCACACATTCGGCTTACGAAAGATCCCCACTAACTTCTCCATCCGGAAACAAGAGAAACTCGGTTTTCGGTGGGTGAAAGGAACCACTGAGGTCGCATTTTCTGCGACGACATCTCGGACAAAGAACACATAGTTTTTCGTGATTTGTGTGGAACGGTCAAACGCACATACAAATCCGGAGGTGTCGCCTATGACGCACACTTTTCGCCCCCAAGAAAGTGTTTGATCCACCCGATAGCCAGCAACAAAGGAGAGGAGCACAGTGAGGGGCACGAAAATAGCAGCGCACCACCATGACAATCAAGCCAGTGAGCGCACCACCGAGTGCGAAGCGCGTGGCTGGCAATGTGGATGCGGATAACAAGGAGGCCCAGGTGGTTGTGGTGGAGCAGTCGGTGGTCAGCCAGACCCACAGCCATGCCCACACCCACAGCCATCGCAACGTCGTCATCGATGGACATGGGCAGGTGAGTGGGCCACTTTTCCAAATCGCCACCTGGTCTCGCCTATTAATTGGCTCCTTTTTCCGCCCCCTTTTCAGAGTCCCCAGAGGCGTGGCGAGGTCTACGACGAACTGGCACGCACCCATCGCTGCAGCCCCCACAAGAGGTGAGTTATGGCCATGGGGCTACTCACTGGATTTCGCGGGGTGGGGCTCCGCGCCCCGTAGCAGCTGCATTTAATTGGGTTACTCGGAAGAGTGGGGACTCCCCTAACATTCCTGGTGTATAAGTACAAGGGAATTCACAAGAGTTAGGAGACCTACATCTAGAAGAATTAAAATGCAAGCGTGACTATCCGGTTTATAGTTCTTTCTGCTAGGTTCCAACTCTAATTTCATCTTCGTAACGTAATTCAATGCTAGTAATTAATATTTGCAAATTTAAAAACTTCTTAGAAATATGACCAACCTTAACTGAGATTTAAGAACATTTATAATGTTTACATTCATTTATTCTCTATTAATTACAAAATGTTTTTACAAATTTACATACCGTTGGCACTCCAAAGGTTTAAAACCCATACTTGTTCAGTTTTGTTATAATCATAATTATCATAATCATTGCACAGAAAAAATTATACAACGTTTTAGGTTCCGTTTTCATATAAAACCGTTTTAAAAATAAAAATGAAAACGTTTTAAAAATGCAAAGTAAAATAAATTTGTATGAAACGTTTTACTTTTTAAAATGTTTCACCCCTTATTTTGCACCTAAAACTTTTGATAATTTTCTCTGTATTATTCAAATGGTTTCTAAGTTTTTTATAGGTTTACCATGCTAAACATAGTCAAAAATCGAATTATAATTTATAGTTTGATTTTGAAAATCCTCTATTCAAATCAGTAGTCGTTATTCCGTTTGTAAAAATCCTAAATTTCCTTACAATCTATTTGGAATTCAATATTGACGGTTTTTCCCTTTCAACCAGCACACGTTCGAAGCGTCGTGACCACCACGAAACCCATGCCCACCACTACAAGCGCGATCGTCTGGAGCGTGAGAAACTGAACCACCCGGCGGCGGTGGCGGGAAGCGGAGCACCCGGTGTCTCCGGCAGCAAGTGCAACAGTCCGCCGTTGGCTTCGACCTCTGGCAGTAGCAGTCCCTCGGCGGTGGGCAGGAATTCGCCCGAACATTTGGGGCTAGGCTGCGCCACAGCACCGAAAGCACAGGTTCAGATGTCGCCGGCCACGGCGGCTGCCAATCTGCTGAAAACAGTGGAGGAGACGTTCTCCGGCTACAACAGCGGCGATGAGCATCTTCAGCCCAAGGAGCGCTTGATTCCGGTGGAGGAGTGGCAGCGCCGCGACGTGGAGTTCGCCAAGTGCATGGAACAGCGCGGCTACGAACTGAAGCCCGTCGAGGAGGACGGCGCCTGCCTCTTTCGCTCGATCTCGCTGCAGATCTACGGCGACGAGGAGATGCACGACGTGATCCGGCAACACACCATGGATTACATTGTAATGTTTAGGCCTGAGGTATTTCAAATTGTATACTAATAGTACTGGTTTCTCATGCAGCACGAGAATCGCGAGTACTTTGGTCAGTTTGTCACTGAGGACATCAACAGCTATATACAGCGCAAACGAGCTAGAGACGCTCATGGCAACCACATCGAGATCCAGGCGATATCCGAGATCTACAGCCGCACCGTTGAAGTATACTGCTACCAGTCAAGTAAGTAAAATCTAGTGTTAATATAAATATTAAATTAATGTATAAACCAAACTCTAATATATTTGTATTCTCATTACAGATCCCATCAACATTTTTAACTCCGAGCAGTCGCAGGCAGGCTATCCCCCCTTGCGTTTGTCCTATCAGCGCGGATCCCACTATAATGCTATTCTAGATCCCTACAACGCCACCGTTGGCGTGGGCCTGGGCTTGGCTGGTTACAAGCCCGAGATCCAAACCAAAGAGGCAGTGCGTCTCAGTGAGCAGTTGGAAATCGAACAGGTATGTAAAGCTACCATGCTTACAACTCCTTATTGACCCATTAAAATTTCAGACCATGTTCGAGGATAAGCTAAAGACAACCGACTGGGAAGCCACCAACGAAGCCATCGAGGAGCAAATTGCTCGCGAGTCCTACCTGCAGTGGTGCCGCGAGAATATGCAGCGCTCGCGCAGCAGCAACACGGCCGCAGGATCGGCCACATCCTCGACGGTTACCTCGGCAGAGGCGCTCACCGATTCGGATGCCTCGCCCTCGAAGTACTCGGTGTGTGGGGGCACCGGCAGCAGCAGCAATCCGCCTGTGACCCTGACCAGTGGCAGTGGTAGTGGTGATGCCGCAGCCCCCGCCTTTTCCCTGTCACCGAAAACCCTCGGTCAGTTTAGCCACAAGCTGCCACCGGAGGTGAACGAGCTGGCCGGCTACGACAGTGATGCCACAGATATGAGTAGCACCAGTTCGGTCGGACACTGCGGCGGCAACTCATCGCCCAGCACAGCTTCTGGCCAGCGTTCCGGCAAGGGATCTAAGTCACAGCGACGCAGCACTGCTCTTAGAAAGAAGCGACGCCACGAAAGTCGCGAGGCGCCTTTGGCTAGCAAGAGGTTGGTGTTCGCAAGGACTTCTAAACGAGCTTACTGAGGTTTTACGTTCCTTCCTACCTTGCAGCGCCGAGGTTTTGGAGGCCCCGCTTAGGAAGAGTCCGAAGCGTGATTCCGCGCCGTCTGTGGCCCGTGCCGATACGCCTGAGGCTGAGCAGCGGCCCTGCACGTCGAAGCAGTCGTCTTCGCCACAGAAGAGCGGGGACGCCAAGGAGCAGAGTTACTCCAACTTCTACCAGGAGTTGCTGGAGGCATCCTACGCCGATGAGGGTGAGTCCTGCTTCCTCTTTTCTTTCCTTTTTATGTATATCCCTTTTTACTTCCGACAGGAGTCAACGAGAGCGAGATGCTGCAGCAGGCCATCCAGATGTCCACACGCGACTACATGGAGGACCAGAAGCGAAAGTTTCTCTGCGGACCGTAGTCACGCTACGTTCTTTGTACAGTGATTAAGCAGTTCTTTCCGCAACGAAAGCAAAACACAAATCTTACCAAAAAACAAAATTAATACGCAGAAATTATCTACGATCTTGAATGTTGATAGGTGGGTGTAAAACGAACTTTGCAATTTGTGCAATGGTAATCGAAGCACTCCCGCTTTTACACATTTACACTCTCACATAACACTATCCTTATAAATATTATAAACATATATTTTTTAATAAGGCCTCCTCCTCGTGTAATCATTAGAACCCAAATTAAAAATCCTTGAAAGGATAGTTATGGAATTTTTTTTGATTTGAACGTGTATAAAGCACAAATTTTGTTAAGCCCTAACCTGTCCGCTCTTATACCATGAATAAATATACCCTCCATGCCACGTTCCTTTTCCCATTAAATTAATGCCTACTTTGTAATACATCATAATATTAAGCTTAGTAAAGTATGCATGCAATGGACGGTAAATCAAACCTGCTCGTACATAAATAAACAATATAAAACCAATACACAGACATACAGATACATATACAGAATACAGATAATAATACGGATAATGCTATTGATTAATTATTTAATTGACTACAATAAATGGTGCATAATAATCGTAATTTATGAGTAAATAAAGCAAATAAATAACCCTAAAAATGTTAATTTGTTGATATATATAGGTGGACTTTTTTTTCATAAGCAAACAGGTAGCACTGTGGATCAATTGAAAACCCGAGCTACCCCCACTCCCTTTTTTCCCCTGTTGAAATAACTTTTTATACGGAACATACAATTGTTTTACTTCGGTTTAGATCAAATTATATAATTTACTGCATATTTACAAGGATTTGTGGTTGATTTATCGGTGTAGCAAAAAGTTATACGTACATTCACATTTTAAGATTCGTTCCTACAGTTAAGTGTAAATGTAAATTGCATTTGTTTACATATTATATAAATATATAGTTCGCTGCCAGTGAACAGTATTCATGTATTCGTACAGGTGTATGTACATATGGACAGACATACCATACAACATTGATTCTAATTGTAGAAAAATACATTTCACTAAAATACATTGCGTATAAAATTATTATTCCTTTGCACATTTGTCTTAAATTAGAGTATGGAATGTTAGGGCGGACAAAGGCCTGGGACCGACCACTCGGGGATAATATTTATCTATTGAAATGGTAGTGCACTGTTAACATAACATAATAAATTAATTATAGTAAATTATACATATTTAAATTTTTTTTTTTTAATGGATTGAATTTGATTATTTTAAGTTTCGTTGCTTTCGTTCTCGTTACTAACACAAATTTAAATTCCGTTTATTCGAATACTTTTATATTATTTATTTTGTAATTCTTAAAGTTTTCCGTTCAACAGATCTAAATTAACTAAATCGTGATTTAACCAGATATAAAAAAATAAAAACTTCAGACATTTATTAGATTTTATAATCTTAAGATATCAATTAAATTCCACTAAATTTAGGAAGTAAAATGAAATTCAGGTAGAACAATATCCGGAAGATCAAAATCCCTTTAGCTTTATCCCAGTGAGAGTGCTTTCGATTGTGGAAGGTCCCCAACATCATCGCGAACTTACGATTAAACTTGTACAACGTTGAGAATATTCCCATGGGGAAATCCTCGAAGACATTAGCTAACATCCTCCAGTTTGTATTATCCGATTTGTGAGAGTCAATTAAATTGTGTGGACCGAGAGAGTTTTGTTTTTGAGCAGCCAAGCCCTTGAGGGCCTAGATGAGACTAAATTGAATTTTGCTTTAACTGACTTTACAAAAATCATTTGGCTAATTTATCATTTGCTGCTGTTGCTGCTGCGTAGTCTGTTGCTGCTGCTGCGGTGCTTGTTGCTGCTGGGTGATCACAATGTGATGTTGCTGCTGCTGTTGTTGCTGCTGTTGTTGCTGCTGCTGCTGTTGCAGCTGTTGCTGCGCGGTGGCCAGTTGATTGGCGTGCTGCAGGGCCGCCGTAGTTGCCTCCGTGACCACCGGTTGCAGCATGCTGGTTCCATTTTCGCGTCGCACATGGCTATTTAGCTCGGCCTTGACCCGGCGGGCGATATGGGAGCGGGTGTGTTTGCGCAGGTGATCCTTGCGGTAGAAGCCCTTTCCGCACTCGCCGCACTGGTGCCGCTTCTCCCCCGAGTGGATCACGAAGTGCAGGCTCAGCTGCTCCTTCCGCTTGAAGGCCTTCAGGCAGACGGTGCAGATGTAGGGTCTCTCCGGATTGTGCGACTGTTTGTGGCGGGTGAGGTGATCCTTGCGCTTCAGCGACGCCTGGCAGATGTCGCAGACGTACCGCTTCTCCAGGTTGTGGCCCACCAGGTGCACCTCCAGCAGCTCCGGTTCCGGATAGGCCACATGGCATTCGGGACACATGTACAGCGGGCTGCCGTCGAGTGCCGTTCCCAGACGAATCTCCCCCGGTCGCAGCTTCGGCTTCCGGTCCTTGCTCCGCTTTTTGCGCTTCTTCTTCTTGCCGGAAGTTCCGGCGGTCGTCGTCGCTGCCGCCGTCGTCGCCGTCGCCGTGACCGCCGCCTGCGTCTGCACCTGCAACGTCGTCTGCTGCTGCTGCTGCGGCTGCAGCGTCAGCTGCTCCTGCTGAGGTATACTAATGGTTGTCGTGCCCAGGGTGTTGATCCCAATGGCTGGTCCCGTCTGCACCTGCAGTACCTGGAAGCGGATGTCAATGTTTTAGAAAAATAACTCCTTTAAGAGATTTTAAGGGTAATCTAGGTATATGTCTTGTTTCGTTTATAACTCCGTTAAAAAAAATCGTAACAATATTTTTAGTTTGGATTTCGGAGGATTAAAACTTGCAACGTTTGACTTTTGACTGTCTAACAAATTAAGAATCAGTTCGCCTGTAAAGTTCTACAAAAAAATTGAAAAAAAAATGTTTCCAACTTTGAGGTCCTTTATCTCAAACACATTTTAAAATGGAGATTCAAAGCGAATAAGACTTAAGAATTTTTTACGTTACATAGATGTATTAATCATAGTGGCCTTTAAGAATTGAAAATTTCAATTTGAAATATCAAACAGTGATTTTCGGTAGGTATCTGATTAATATATATTTTATATGTAAGATTTTGCAAAACTTTAATAAATGGCCAAATTATGTGAATTACTATATCCCATCCTAAATTTAAGTTTCCTGCTTACTTACCACATTCTGCTGGTTCTCCTTCTTGATCGTCTCCGCGGAATACTTGAGGAAGTGGTGCAGCGACAGGGGCAACGTGTTGGCTGGAAGATGCGAGAGGTAGTCGGCGACGGTGGTTCCCGGCGTCAGCGTTTGCCACGAGGTATTCTGGAGTACTATTAGAGAAAAAATAACAAATTATTTATATATAATTTCTTTCTATTGAAACTAGAAACTAGCGATTTTTCACACCTTTAGAAAATTTATATATTTCAAAGTTATTTTACTTTAGTTTAAACCAATTTCCTTTTTTTTAAATCGCATTTTCTTATTTCCCTCTCACCTTGTTGCTGCAGGATGGCGTTGCACAGATCTTGGGTGAGTTCCTGTGGGGCGGTGACCTGTTGCTGTTGCATCTGCTGCTGTTGCTGCTGGCCGGAAGTTCCCGCCTGCAGGGCATCCGCTGCGGCACTCGTAGCTGTTGCGCTTGCATACGCAACAGTTGCATATTGCGTCTGCTGCTGCTGCTGTTGCTGCTGCTGCTGTTGCTGGGAGGAAGCCACCAAGTGGCCATTGTACTTATCACCCTGGATACCATCGTCCTGACCGCCACGGAACTTGTTACTGCCACTGGTTCCCTGGCCCGCTGTCATGTTGGCCTGGAAATGCGCTACCTGTTGCTGCTGGTAGCGATTGCTGCTGCCGGCGGCATCTTGCTGCTGTTGCTGCTGCGGATTGTTGGTGGCAGTCACGGTCACATCCGTCACCGCCGCAGTCACCGTGGAAACCAGGGGCGCCGTGCTCGTCGTGAACTGCGGCAGGCCGGGAATATTTCCGGGAAAGGTGTTGCCGAACGGGGTGAAGTTCATTGTGCGTTCGTTTGTCAGCTAGGGGATCCTGGGGGATTTTATGGGATCTCTTGTGCGTTAAGAGTCAGCCTACTGAAAGGAGAGATTAAATCGAAAGTTATATGAAGAAAACTAGAAAAGGGATTCAAGTTACGGTGATTGAAACATCTCTCTTTGGATCCTCTATAATATTCTAAATATTTGTTGAGAACTTAAAACAGGTAAACCATTTTTAAGATTATTGAAGACACTACATATAACAACAGATTATAAAAGATCTTTATTTTCGCTTTTATGAAAATCGAACCAATGTTTTTAAGGTTATTCCTTACAGATAAAATCAACACAGATCAAAGTACTTTGTAGATGTGGACAAATATAATAGAACAGAAAGTTGTATACCTTTTAAGGTATATAATATATATAATCCATTTACTTTTAAGGTATATAATATGATATAAAATATAATAGAATATATATAATCCCAAACCGATTTTAGTCATGTGTCTAGCCCCATAAAAATAACCCAAAACGCCTAAATCCGTGGACTTCCCGAAAATAGACCAACCAACGTTGGCTAAAAACTGCAGCACAATTTAAGCTTAGAAGGCTTTCGAATGGAAAGTGAAAACACCGCTGCAGTTGTTGTTATTTTAGCTGACTTGCCGAATCGTAGGACTCACACACACAAACACACACTTTCGTCTAAGCAACCACCCACCGCCCACTATGCATTTGTAGAGGTGACGATAAAAAAGAGCGCGAATCCTGCGCGCTGGGCGAGAAAGCGCGAGAGCGAGAGAGAAAGAAAGAGGGAGGCAGGGAGGTAGGAGCAATAAAAATCGAGGAGGGGATGATATTAAAGGGGGTTTCGGCGATGACGACCCACTCTATTTGGCGATTTAGTGTGTCGGAACATTAAGATTAGGTTAGGGCTGACCCAAACCGACAGTGCGTTGATTTTTCGATTCACAAAATGTATTTAAGATAAGAAAAGCAGAAATTAACACCAAAATATAACGCATACGCAGTGTTGGACCTTCTAAACTGACTCGCAAGTGCCAAAAGTCAAAGGCTGCGCCATATCGATTTTCACTAAGCACGCAAATTAGTGTCGTTTCTAATTGAGCACACATATTTCGGTTCTCATCGCGATACTGTTAATATAAGAGTGTCATTTCTTAGTTCGCCGGTTGATAAACAGACTTTCACTTGGAAAAACACCGTGGTCGTTTATTTTCTTTTTTCCATCTGCGCGCGAACCCGTGACACAATAAAACGCAAGGCGGGCTCACAAAGGAAAAGTGCAGCCAATTGCATTGCCAGGCCATTCTGGAGGTCACCTCCTCCGCGGCGAAAAATACGTCCAAAAAAAAGCAGTATGTATTGTGTGGGTTTCCGGTCGGGGGTTTTTCGGGGGGTTTTCGGCTGTGTTTCTCGGGGGCCTTTCGTACCGTTCAATGTCTGAGGTGCACATGCACATGCACATGCGATAGCAACACCCGCCGCATCCACAAACGGAGCCACCTGGCGGCGTGTGGCGTAGCTTCACTACTGACTACCAGCCCGTCGATATAGTATTCCGACTTTTCTCTCCGCCGCCACGAGACAAAAAGCCGAGAGCCGAGGCTTTTTAGCAGCCGGCATGGCCACAATAGACCCCCCATTCCACCATTCCACCCAATTCGCATTAGTTGGTCTAACTACACTCGTGCTCGGGCAGAGAGCGGAGCGAGAATAAACAGCGAGAGCCAACAATCGAGGCTCTCTCGAAGTGGCTGGAAAAAATACAAATACACTTTGTTTGCCATTTTGAAAAGAGATGGGCAAAACATAGCTGTTGGCCGGATTTGCACAGATATATATATCAAAATTCAAATTGAGAAACACATCTAACTATATTAAATATTTTAAATAATTATTATAATCTATGAAATAACATTTAGAATGTAAAAACTGTTTTCAAATTTAATATTTTAGCTTTTTTTTCTTGGTTAATATTTATAATAAATTTACCAGTGAATTGTGAATTTTAAAATTAATTTTAATTCATTATTTAACACAAAAAAAACGTATACATATTTTTACAAATTTTAAAATGTATTTATCTAATAAAAAAGAATTTAAGTACGATCAAAAGTGTGAGTAGGGAATTCTCAGCAGAGCCGTCTCCAAAGTAGCTTTGTTCAGATGCAAAGAATCGTGCTTCGGCACACAGACACCGTGACGACGGCGAAATCCTTTGCGGCAGACGCACTTTGGATTAAAACAAAAATTCTCCGCTGGACAAAAAGCACCGTTCTGGCAATTAATCATCATGCAACTGACTGCCTCATTTTCCTCACAATCTACGCCCACAACTTGGTAGTGATTATCTAAGGATATCCAAGATAAGTCAAGCAGTTTGCTTTATTCTTTATAGGGATCAAGTAGGTCACCATTGCCAAAACTTTTTCGCCCGAAAACTGGTCCGACTAACAAAACGCACATTACCAGCAAGTTAACGTCCATCGCAATACTAAAACCAATTAGGGCTAATTTTTTACCGAATAAATCAGCGTTGCTAATACGATTATAGTTTACAGTTACAGTACTGATGAAATAACCTTCAGGAGTTATTTTTTGGTAAACTTTTTATATTTGTAAGAATTTTTTCTACATAAAATTCGTTATTCTGGCCTTAAATATTTTTTCGATGGTAAGTGCGATGTAAAAAATATGTACCATTAATTTAAAAAAAAAAGTGTTAGGAAAAATATTAAAGCTTTTAAACTTGAACCACTTACAACCCAGTTTTGAACTCTGTTTACTTGGCCATCTAACACATCATAAAGGACCTGCGCCCGCATACAGGACCTCCCGTTCCAAAGAACTGCACTTCGTGTGTATGCGTGATTTGCATATATGCAGCAAGCCAAGTCGAGCAGCAGCCCCGGCAACAACAATTGCAACCAAAACAAAGATGCTGCGCTCCTGACACTGAAACCCGCACAAGGCCAATCGACGAAATCAGGCCACGCACACGAATTCCGGCACGGTGGCGGTGGCGATGACGATGGCGATGGCGATGACGTAGCGATGCGATGCGATGCTCCCGGCAAACGGCCTACCACAGAAGGCCGGCTTCCCCAGAGCCACAGACAAGCACTCCCAACCATCTCCCATCTCCAGAAGCAGAGGTAACTGCACTCAATCCTACACGTAGCGAAAATATCGGTGGGTCTTTAGATCCCTATAATTTGTAAAGCTGATTCTATAATCAGAAAGACGTAATTTTAAGACTTAAAGGATTTCGAGCCTTAAATCTTTTGTAGTTATTATAGAACTGAGTTTTGGAATTTATTAGGGCTATAACAGATTTTATGCAGATATTAAGAAAGATTTAAATCTTTTATGATGATAAACTAAACAATATTTAAAATATGATCTAACAAACTCTACTATTATAGCGGTAACAAATCTAAGAAAACCTTCAAAATATTTAAAACATATATTTGATATGACTTATTAGTTAGTACTAAAGATTTTTCACAGTGCACTTGGCTACGCTGCAATCGGCGGCGAGTAAACACCGAGAACTCACACATTTCTGAATCGGAGAGTGAGAGTGTCGGCGGAAAGAGGCAGCTGGGAAGGTGTATGGTGGGTATAGGATGTGGTTCATGGGATTCATGGGGAGGCTCTCGGCAAGTGCAACTCTCCGATGCGCATGTGGCGGATGGGGTGTGATGCAGTGATGGTGCGTGGGCACTTCTGGCTTTCAGCCATTGCATCACCATCGTCATCGTCGTCGTGGTTGTTATGGCGGCGGGGTATTGGCAGCAACGAGCATGCGGCAAGTGCTCTGCCGGTCAAAGCGTCAACAATCTCGTTCTCATTTCCGTTCCGCCGCCCAATTCCATAACAATCGGTTCCCCTTTCTTCAAGCGGAAAGTGCAGAATGTGTTACAAGTGGGTGACAACGGAACGGAACTCTATAAACTCATTTATAAATGATATTTATAGGAAAAATTATTTTCAAATTTCTTATAGTAAAAAGAAAAAAACATTGCATACTTTTTGACTGATACTCAAATTTACGTATACTTAATATTACTAATACGCAGAATTTATAAGGGCCGACAAAATATAAAAAAAGCTTTTGTTTTTCATTATAAATGTCCAATATCTATATATTTTTATAGCCTGAAAAAAAACGATTTTATTAAATAAAAAAATAGTACATTAAAAGCTATGGCGGTAATTTAATAATTTTAAATTAAAAGCTTATCGCTAGCAAAATTACTAATGATGTACTGAATGAATTATAATTGTATCGAACTTACAAAAATATTTATATGAATTTTTAAAATGTAAACAATTTTTTTTTCTTCCCATTATGTTCTTTCCACTGTGCGACATTGTCATTGGCAGTTCGTGTGGGCCATAACCCTGTCCGTATCCGTGTCCCTATCCCCATCCGTGTCCGTTGCCATGCACCCGTCGATTTGGGAAAGACGAACTATGAGGCTGAGTGCAAGTCGCGCCCGCAACGCCCATAACTCCCTCGGCACAGATCTCCGCCGCCCTCGCAGCTGTGTTTGCGCCGTGAAAGTGAAACTGCGAAACGGCGACGCACGGCAGAGCCGGAGTCGTTGTTGTATCCGTAGCCGGAGTCGCCGAAATGCCATATTCGTGGCCGTGGCCGTGGCCATGACCCGTCGTCGTCTGTGCTGCGCCGTGCATTTTGTATTCCGTATTTTGTATTTTGTATTTCGGGGCCGACACACAACGCACGTACACAAGTTTCGGGGAAATTCGGAAACGCGGTCACATGATGTCGATGACGTTATGTCGGCTGAGTCCGCATTTCGATGCAGGCACATTAAATGCTGATTTATTACCCGATTGTGTGCGAATTAAGTGGCCGGCATTTAGCCGAAAGTGCGTTGTCTGATTTAAGAAGTTTCTCAGACTTTAAGGTACGAAAAATATACCTACATATAAGAATCAGTTTGTTTTCTTTACACTATCTGACATCCCTTAAACTTTTCACAAAAAGTTGTAATAAGGAATTTAACACCGCTCTTAAACATTTTAAACAATTTAAATTATAATTTTTTGAAAGCCGGGCAAATTTATTGAGGACAAAAATGAAACAAAATCGTTACCAGTAAAACATCCTAATTAAAGTTATAAGCAATAAAATTAAACATTTTCATGCAGCCCTATAATTAAGAACATTGTAAGTCACGAACTTTGATATAAGGAATTTTAAAAGTCGAAGTGTCGATTTTAACCATTTGCCAACCTTGTTAGGAGGTGTTCTGACTACAATATTTTATTTATTTTTAAGGATTTATCTCCCTCATCTCTTACTTGCGATAGAATCAAAGCGGTTGAAATACATTTTAATATTTTAGACACTCTTTAGCAATAACTTTTGAGCACAGATAATACTTTAATTTATGTTTCATTATTATAGTGTTTTATCCCGTTAAAAAAACTATCTCGAATCTCTTCAGTTAACCTAGACATTTAACAAAATATAGCATACTTTTGTGCGCCCCAGAACAGTACTAATTGCTCGATTAACTTCCCTTGAGTGATTTGCATATACCCAAAAGTGCTATATACTCACAGGTTTTCAATTGCTCAGCGCTTCATTCACATTTGCCGGCTCTTGGGGTAAAATCACGATGAAAACATGCTAAATACAGGTTGCAAAACACTTGGCAGACACACGTTTTCACGCGATTTTGTTGACGTTGAGCGAATTGGTCGCGTGAAAGTAAAAACGCGACGAAAATCGCAGCGCGGCAACAAATACAAGTGCAGAAATTTTGTTTTTTGGGGGGCGTAACGCCGGATTCGATTCGATTCGATACGATTCGACCGGATGACGTAGTGTCGGCACTGACGTTATAAAGTTAACTGATTGAAAGTGCGTTCGTCCGGCGCCTAAAATTGTGTAGAGTTTGGTGACGAAGAGCCGATACTCGGCACCAATACTGATGCCGAAAGTGGCAGGCGATACCAATACAGTGGCACATTCTGCGGACTAGCAGTTTGGCCAAATGTTTGCCGGCGGCAGACAATTATTTACTCTTTAAATTGCCGACAAAGCGACACACACGCACGCACACTTCTGTGCGAATATACGTGCACACGCACACGAATAGCACACCTCCCTCTCACGAAACACACACGCACACAGGAGCACCTATGCCGGCTCCTCGCTTTCGCTTTTGTATTTGTTCTCTCGCCGGCTTAGTGCCGAGTGCTCTCTTCGTGTCCCCCCTTAGTGTCCTTACAGTTAGTGCCGTAACTACTCATCGCACTTCGTAAAACTTCGACGCACTTCGGCTTGCTCTCTCCCACACTAGGATGCTGTGCTCTCTCACATTCGACTCTCTCCTGCTCCGTGCTCTCGGTGCAATTTTCAATGTCCCGTTAGTTAATTCGAGCGCGCGACGTCAGGTATGCAACAGTTTTTTTCAAACGCATTTTTAATAGGCATTTTTGCCTGCATCAGATCTAACAAAACCTATTAAAGTACTGCAGTATATAAGAGTTTACATAAGTGCTCTTATGTATTTATGTGATTTATATGGCTGTGCACAAAAAGCACTCTTTGTTTAGCTTAAAGGGTGGTCCACAAATCATTTCGTTTGATTCGAGTTGTTGATGGGTATGGGATATGTTGGATATTAGTCAGGATGATACATGTATACATAATTCCTGTACATAAGTACTTATATGCAAGAAATTAAATTCAAAAATTGATTTATTTTTCTCAAGGAGCTTCTCCTGCCTCTGCCTCTTTATATCATAAAACCATTGCAACAGTAATGTTATACAGACGAAAGGACCGAGTGATTTGTCATAGGATTAAACATATTCAAGTCAATTTCATAGAGCGGGTTAGCCAGAACTTGTTTAACACAAGTCTTTTATAAATCACTTGTACTTGAAACATCCCGTGATATTTTCAAAAATGGGAAGTCCGATTTTATATTACAAGCCTATTTTGATATCGCCTAGTTCGGCGTGACTCAAAAATGTTACTCCAACCAACGATAAGAATTGGTAGCAATATATTACTTTGTCACTATTATCGAGATCAAGTTAATTGGTTAAAATCATTATATTTTTGTTTAATATGTTTAATATTGCTCTGTTATTGTTGTACAACATTAAACTGAATTAATTTTGAATGCCTAACTTGTTTTGCGAAGCCACTACCATAAAATCAATACCCTATGCAAGAAATAAAAAAGTGCACAGGACCGACTTTTGTCTAAGGGCCCAACACGTGTATATGCACAGATTTGTGCCAAATGCAAAAAGGAACCAGCTGAAGTGCAGCCCAATAGAAACTAAATCTAAACAACACGGCAACACCCCGGCAAGGTCACAACGACACCCCCCAAAAATAAATGGGGAACCGAAAACTAACCAAAAACTAAAAGTGAATCGAGCCAAACGAATCGGAGTGGTCTAACAATTTGAAGTGGGTGTGGAAAAGGGGAGCACTGCCCGTCAGGCGGAGCTCTGCCGAGCGCCAAAAATTCATTCATAAAATTCTAAAACGCGCTAAAATCTAAAATTCTAAACAAACCAGTCGGCAGTCGGCCGAATGTGCGGAGTTGCAGCGTGGCTGGAGGAGGCCTTCTGAGGAGAACTCATACGCCTGGTGGTCCTCTGCCACTTGCTGCATGCCCCGCTGTTGGACAACTGTGTGTGCCACGCGTAAAAAAGCACCCACAATTTTCAGTGCAGCACAGATAGAGGGCTTGTAGGTTGGCCACAGTCCAAATTCTCTAACTATTACTCTCCTAAATCGAGAGAACGCTCTAATAGGGACCGACCTAAGTGGAAATAATGATAGGCTTAATAAAAATTCTTCAATTAGCCTTTAAGTTTTCTTTTCATATTTTTAGCAATCCAATAAAAAAAGGTTTAAAACCGAAAGAATTTATTTTTCATTTAGGAAGTAACTTTATAAATTTATACACATAAAAATAGGTATAATGTTTAACTACATCATAACGCCTTTTCGATAAGTGAGTAATTGAAAAGTAATTTAAAATTTGTGGATATAATTTTACGGTTTGGAATGTATTGTTTATTATCAAAATTTAAATTTCAAATAAAATTTGATTACCAAAATATTTTCTAGCTCAAATCAGTATTAGTTATATAACTTTCACTGTAGCTGGATAGCCTGGGGGATCTTGGTGCTGACTGTAGGAAGCATTTCTCCTTGGGGGACATTCCCAAAAGGGGTAACATTCATGTTCCTCAAGCCCCAAAAAGTGTGTTACTTGTGCAAGCCCCGAAAGTATGCAACGCAAGCCACACACAGGAAACTGCACTAGGAGGCGTTTTGCACACAACTGTACTGGTTGGCCGGCCATTTTGTTATTATTTTTAGCAGACGACAGCAAGCAAAATCAAACTAAAAAATGGGATTTTATGTATACGTATTATAAAATATGTATAGAGATTTATATAATAAAAAAACACTTTTACATAAACGCACATTCCCTCGCAAATGCGTTGGTTTGTATGTCTAGACAAATGCGTATGTAGAAGTTTTGTAGTATCCTAAGGCCTATACTATTTGGCTGTGTGTGTGTGAGTGCGTTTTTCTGCATCGTGCATTCGTGTTTGTCTCTGTGTGTGCGGGTGTGTGTGTGTCTGTGCTTGCATCACCTAACTTCAGTGCAACAAACTCTGCTCTACACAAAAACGCCGCCCAACAAAATGCAATCAAATGGCAAAAATTTTGCCAGACTGCAGGCAGGCAGCAACAACAAATGTTGTTGCAACCACTGCAACTGCAATCGCCCGTCTGCCACATCGGCAAGTGGGTGGCCAAGGGGGTGGTGGGTGGCAGAGGCGGTAGCTGTGGGAGGGGCTGGTGCGACAGGCCAGACACTGGCCATAAAACAGCAAAAACAAACTGCATGTGAAACATTTTAGTTGCATTTTCTATATGGAATATGCGGACTAGAGTGAACCTGAATTTTAAAGTCGATATTTTAAACTTCGTTTTTCTTTAATTTAAATACGAGTTGGCTTTATTTAAGCAAAAATCACAGAAATAGGCTGTATGGAAATTTATTACTCATACGTAGTGTTGACAGCTCAAGGAAATGCATTCAGAATACTTTTTAAATTATTGCATGCATGTCGTATACGTGATTTTTGTAAAACAATCACAGGGAAGTTTTAATATCAATTAAATGAGTCGATATACTTTCTAATTTGTCACCCTAAAGGTCCACCCTATTTACACATAAATGAAAACGCCTGGGACGCACGTGTGTGGGTGCATAATCCATGTGCATATATAAATGTACAAAATCAACCCTTAGCTTTTGACTAGCCGCTCAAAAAAACAGCATCTGTATGCGTACGTATGTGCATAAAATAAATTTCATTTAAATTAAAATAAATAAAACTCGTCCCCAAACCGACGCGTCGGCCCAAAAACAAGAACTTAGACAAAGCGCAGACACATCCATAAAATAACCACCCTCACCCTAAATTGCCTGCAATTCCCTGAAACCGACTGCAGATGAAACTGTCTGGACATCGAAGAAAAAGCTTTCATTAGGCCGACTGCAGTCTATGCATTTTAATTGATTGCCAGCCATCTTTGTCGGCTTTATTTTTGGCCAAATGCCATTAATCTCCGGCAATATTCGGACATTGCGCCTAATGTCATTAGGTGCGGTATCTTTCTGCACGAACAAGATGCTGAATTGAGTTTCTCAAAGGAATCAAAAAACTGATTAGGAAATCATTTACTCGGTCTGCAGTTCTTAGATGGGCATCGCTCTTTTAATTAAATAGTGTTGCACAATGCTCAAGTCCATTCTCAATCTCTGATAAAATCTAGATACTATAACTATGCTTACATCAATACATTTTATAGAAAATGAAATAAATGTAAAAGTACTAGTACTAGTAAAATCATTTTAATAAATTTTTCATAATTTTAAACAACTTCCGAATACTTAAAATCCTACCAGAAGCATATTTTCTTATTTTGCTTTAGCTAACCCTTAATTTCTCTCAAATAAAATGGTTTGCGACTATGAATATTTAAGGTTTCTATAAATTATAATGTTTTAAAAATATGTTCCGTTTATAAAGTACTTGTTTTCTTATGTACAACTTTAGTTAACTCTGAAAAAGCATTTATTTAATATTTTTGCGATACATAAAACCCTTGTGCGCCATGAATTAAAAAGTCAGAACAGCATCTGCATCGCCACAGTCCGCATTTCGCCGCAAGATGGGGGGCTCCAGTGGATTGGGCACTGGGTACACCACCACAACCCACGAGAAACAGGCCACGAAGACGGAGGCAGACATTAACCAAACAAGCGGTGGCGGTGGCCAAAAGGGAACACGTCCACGTCCTCGACCTAGTTCAATGGCAATGTCATTGTGCCACATTATCGCCGGCGACGTCGTCCTCTGCTGGCTTGGCCTTGGCTGGAGTTGAGTTGTGAAGCTGCAGGGAAACGAGAACGAGCGCATGAGTCGAGGCCACGGCCACGGCCACGAACATGGCCAAAGTGGCACACGGCAGGCAGCACACCAAACCATTGAAATCCCAACCACCCAAGCACCCGACCAACCAAACAACCATCCAGCCACCCACCCATTCACATTCCCTTTAGCATTCACCCATCCATCCTGCGAAAACGAGACACAACAGCAATAGCGATGCTGCAACGATGCAGGCACAGGAACCAAAACGGGCTTTTAGCAGGAGGAACAGGAAGCAGGAACAGCAGGACACTGAGAAAAATATTCACTGTAAAAAGAACACGGGCAAAATTCAAAGCACAGCTAAAACTTTACATGCAAAATTTGTATATTCCAAAATTACATTACATTACATACAAAATTACAATTACAATAACCCAATCATTAAACTTATAGAAAATTAAAAAAAAGAATGAAAACCTTTTTACAATTTATATATTTTAACAAACTTAATAAACACATTTTTAATACCCTACATAAAATCAAAAAGCTCTCTTTTAAAATTTTTTATATGAAAGAAAGAAAACCTATTTTCGATTTATATATTTTAACAAACTTAACAAACACATTTTAAATACTCCACAAAAAATAATGAAAACTCTCCATTAAAGAAAGAAAACCTATTTTCGATTTATATATTTTAACAAACTTAACAAACACATTTTAAATACCCCACATGAAATCATAAAAACTCTCTCGTTTTTTTAGATAAGAAGCAATATATTCGAATAAATCTTCCTTGTGTATTTCAAGCTAATTTCGTATTATTTACAAAATCCTTTACTTTGGCTAAATACAACTTATGGTATTTAAGAAATATAACCTAAAAATTCTATGCTTAAAACTTCAATTCCGATTTTACGTGAGTTCGGTCAGACCACTTTTTTTTGAGTGCAAGAGCAGGCGGTGGCGACAATATCCTTGCACTTGTGCAGGCCGCGAGGCGAACGGCGGGAGTGGGCGTGGGTGGTGGTGGGTGGTGGGTGTTGGGTGTTGGGGCACAGGACTCACAGCCACACCGCTAAGCCCGGCAACCAATCCGCCGCCAGCAGAGCAGCCTTGCCGCATCTCAGCCCCGTTTATTGTTGCAGTTGCAAGGACCTTCCTGTAGGCATGACTCTCACCTCTCCGTTGGCTTTCAAAAGGGGGTCCTGTGTCCTGGGTGTTTGTCCTGCACTCCGAGCTCCAAGTTGCAGTGCCACACCAGACACACCCACCCACCGAACCACTCATTCTCATCCGATTTGTGCTGAACTCGAACTCCCAACCCCCGATTTTCGATGTGCTCTCTATCTATATGTATCTCGCACTCGCTCTGTCTCCCTTTTTCGTTAGTCTATTCCTGTGGGTTCGTTTCACAGCTTCATGTTAATAACAGGGGAGACTTGTGTAAAATTTGTGGAGACCCAGAGAGCAATGCAAAATAAAGGAGAGTTGCGACTGATTTTAAGGCAATTATAAAGTGCGTAAAAATGCATTTTAATAATTTAAAAATAGCACATTTAAGCTATTTCGGTTTAAAAATCTTATTTTAGGTCAAAATAACAGGCCTATTTTATTTTGCAGTCTGTTAAGCATTGGACATTCGTCATAGTAGGCCTAACATTTTTTCTTAATATTTAAACAACTGCTTTGTGGTAGGCATAGTTCTTTGCAAATTACTGTTTGCTTAGCCTTGTTAGATAGGCTTTTTAGGCTTTATTGCGCGTAAGGTTCTCACGCTAAAGCGGATAAACCCAGTTTAGAAAGGCATTTTCTTTTCTTGAGCCTATCCGAATGGTATAAATACTGAGAGGCTCAAACCAGAAAAGCATCAGTTGATCGTATCCAACTACCAAGCATTAACATGAAGTACGCCTGCTCCCTGCTCCTTTTGGCCATTGTGGGCTGCTTCCTGGTGAGCCTGTCCAGTGCGGCCAGTTCCACAACCTCGACGGAAGCTTCCACCACCACTACCACCACCACGGCAGCTTCGTCGGACACAACCACCACCACTGAGTCATCCTCTGACACCACGACCACGACCACCGCTTCCTCGTCCTCATCCTCCGGCAAGAAGAAGCACGTGACCCACTACAAGCGCAAGACCCACCGCCCAAAGAAGGTCAAGAAGATTCATCGCAACAAGAAGCGCAGCGGTTAAACAGACCTAAAATCCATCCGATCCGATACCATTTGATTTGAACACTGACTCTGCTGACTTCTCTCATAAATACTTTACCTATTATCCTTACTACGCAAATACAAAATATTTGAATACCCATCTAATTATGAATACAATTTTTATTTAACATTATTTAAGGTTTAAAAGCATGGTCAATGACGTCAACGCTTAAAATGTTTAAGTAAAGCTAGCTCAGTGAACGGAAAATTTTAAAGTATGATATAAAACATGGCTTAAATATACTTAAACCATGATTAATAATAATAACATGTTTTCTATTATTATGACACATACCTTAAACATATTTATTGTAATTAAAAAGTTGTTTTATAAATAACTGACATCGTCAAAGCACCTGCAATATTTGAACAACTGCTCTGTTGTGGTAATATTTCTTCGCAAAATATTTTGCGCTTGGCCTGGTTTATAAGAATGGCTCGCAGGTTCGGTTCAAACAGTAAAAACACAATCCATGAGGTATAAATAGTGCAAGACTTGGACCAGAACAGCATCAGTTGATCGTATTCAACTACCAAGCATCAACATGAAGTACGCCTGCTCCCTGCTCCTTCTGGCCATTGTGGGTTGCTTCCTGGTGAGCCTGTCCAGTGCGGCCAGTTCCACAACCACGACGGAGGCGGCCACCACCACTACCACCACCACAGCTTCGTCGGACACCACCACCACTACCGAATCCTCGGACACCACAACTACAACCACAGCCTCTTCCTCCTCCTCGTCGTCGTCCTCCGGCGCCAAGAAGAAAGTTATCCACTACAAGCGCAAGATTCACCGACCCAAGAAGGTCAGGAAAATCAAACGCAACAGGACTAGGAGGCACCGCAGCGGTTAAACGCTTTTAAAACTCCACTGATCCTGCCACAGCCGCTTTGAATCTCTGTCAGACTCTAACGATCCTACTTCTTATTATTTTATTTAATATTAATAATTTTGGTTAATATATATTCATTATTGCAAGCATCAATTAGCGTTAGAATTAAATTTTTCAAAAGTAATAAAATATTTTGGTTTTTTTTAAAAGTAATGTAAAGGTTTACATTTGGCATTACTTTTTCAAAATATAATCAACTGAATTTTTTATTAGCATTAATTTTTCAAAAATATTTAATTATTTTGCATCAATTTTTTAATGATAATGAAAAAGTAATGATAATGCTTATAGACACAACACTGTGTCAAATAAACGGAATTTTCAAGTACAGCGCTAATATATGCGCTCCATAGCACCACAGCTTTTAAATGTCACTTTTTTTATTATTTTAAAGAATTAAAACAATAAAAATACATAAGAAACAAAGTCAATCCGAAAGAGATATGGAGATAAATAGAGACCATTATTGAATTTGTCGTTTTATGGCTAACTTAATAAATTGCTTTTTGGATTAAATCCTGATAGACGTGTTTACTTATTAACAGGGAACGAAAATAACTGTTATTGTAAATTTTTCATACAAAAAAATCACGCACTTAGAGGGGTCCTAAAAATTTTTTAAATACACCACAATTTTTATTAGCCATTGTAGTTTACAAATCCGTAATGATTTTTATTTTTTGATTTTTATAATAAAACTCAAAAAATAACTGTTATTTTTTGATTTTTATGAATAACAGTTATTCCCTTGACATTTTTGAAAAAATGAAATAATTAAAAAAAACATAATACCCGTGCTTTTTATAACTTACTAAAAATTTGTTAAAAAAGGCAACCGCGCATATTTTATACCTATATTTTTTTAAAATTTTGTTTACCCACAAAATCGCCATAAATCAAGTTTGAGTTTTATTTTGATCACGACGAATAACTGTTATTTGTCAACTTTTATTATAAAACTCAAAAAATAACAGTTATTCTTTGAGTTTTACTTTACAAATCAGAAAATAACTGTTAAAGTGTGATTTTTAAAATAAAACTTTTAACAGTTACGTTCCCTGCTTATTAATCGAATAGTATGCATACGAAAAAAAAGTTTTGGGCAAATAAAAAATCTATAATAGTGGGCATGTCAGGAAATTCTTGGCAAATAGTTTTAAGCTGAATTAATGAAAATTAAATGTTCTAAAGGTATGTAATTTGTTGAGAACTACGTAACAGCTTAAAGGTAGAACTTTTCGGAGCCTCCCGCGTTTTAATAGTTGAATTATTTTACTAAAAACTACTTTTATCTGGAATATGTTTAAACAAATCGTTCAAGTGCAGATAGTTATTTATGAAGTTTATATTAGATATATATCATGGTCAATGACGTCAGTATCAGTACATAAATATGCCTTCATGACGCACTCTTCCGCAAAATATCGCTTTTGGCATTGAGGCATATTTGTTTAAAAATTGGCCAACATTTTCAACAGATGGTTTTCGTTTTGCACTTGGTTAACAAAGTAACGGGTTTATTGACTTAAACTTTCTGATTAAGACCGTGTTAAACCCTTGAACCTTTTTAAAATTATTAACAACTTAAATTAATAGTCTTACTATGGTCAGTAACGTCACTGCCAGTAGACAAATTTGATTTGCATATTTCTTTTGAAATGGGGACCGGGTTTTCGATAAAAAAAAGTAGAGAACTTTGGAGTTCCTTTAGGTTTTATTACTAGAAATATTTTCTTTTTTAAATAATTGCCTGAACATAAAGTCGCGCCTTTGATTTTCTTGAAATATAGACTGACCCTTGGCTAGCAAAACTCCTTATTTTTAAAGGAATATAAAAGTGTAATTAAATTGTGTTCGTATACAAACAACGGTTACTCGAAAACAGCGCCAAAGAACCTTTAATATTTAAACAACTGCTTTGTGGTATATACAAAAGAGTCTTGCAAAATTTTGTTTATTTGACCTGGTTTTATTGCGAATCTGTAATATTTGGATCAAATGCCATTTGCGAAATGTTTTTCGCAAGCCCTACCGAGAAGTATAAATAGTTTTGGGTTCCAGCCAGAACAGCATCAGTTGATCGTATCCAACTACCAAGCATCAACATGAAGTACGCCTGTTCCCTGCTCCTTTTGGCCATTGTGGGCTGCTTCCTGGTGAGCCTGTCCAGTGCGGCCAGTTCCACAACCACGACGGAGGCGGCCACCACCACTACCACCACCACAGCTTCGTCGGACACCACCACCACTACCGAATCCTCGGACACCACAACTACAACCACAGCCTCTTCCTCCTCCTCGTCGTCGTCCTCCGGCGCAAAGAAGCAAGTTATCCGCTACAAGCGGAAGGTTCACCGACCCAAGAAGGTCAGGAAAATCAAACGCAACAAGACTAGGACTAGGCACCGCCGCAGTTAAACCTTTTAAAACCAACTGATCCTGCCACAGCCGCTTTGAATCTCTACCAAACTCTCATGATCCTACTGCTTGTTATTTTATTTTCTATTTATAATTTTGGTTAATATATATTTATTATTGCAAGAATCAAATCGTTTTCTTTTTCTTTGCTATTAAAATAGCCATTTTGATAAAAGTAGTATATTTTATAAAAGGCGATGGTGCGTATGTGGTAAGCTCAGGCCCTTAAATGCAAACATTTTTTGAATATGCCTGAAACGCACAAAAAATGTCTATCCAAATGTGGACTGTCCCAATAAAAATATCTATCTTTGACAGGGCAAAGAAGTTCGGTTAACTAACTATAACTAATAAAGCATAACAAGAGAGGAGTTCAGAAGGTTAGAGTTGGTAACAAATGGAATTGGATTGATGGGTTGGGGTTTTTTAACCGCTGCGCTTCTTGTTGCGATGAATCTTCTTGACCTTCTTGGGGCGGTGGGTCTTTCGCTTGTAGTGGATCACATGCTTCTTCTTGCCGGAGGAGGAGGACGAGGAAGTGGTTGTTGTGGTGTCCGAGGATGACTCAGTGGTGGTGGTGGTTGAGTCCGAGGCTGCCGTGGTGGTGGTAGTGGTGGTGGAAGCTTCCGTCGAGGTTGTGGAACTTGCCGCACTGGACAGGCTCACCAGGAAGCAGCCCACAATGGCCAAAAGGAGTAGTGAACAGGCGTACTTCATGTTGATGCTTGGTAGTTGAATATGATCAACTGATGCTTTTCTGGTTCGAGCCTCTCACTATTTATACCATTCGGATAGGCTCAAAGAAAGCAAATGCCTTACGCACAATACAATCTTATCCACATCTTTGGGCCTTAATAACAAGGCTAAGCAAACAGTAATTTGCAAAGAACTATGCCTACCACGATGCAGTTGTTCAAATATTAAAAAATCTGTGGGGGAACACAGTTAGGCCCATTAGACGAATGTATTTTATAATGCTAAAGTTACTGCAAAATAAAATAGGCTTATTATTTTGACCTAAAATACGACATACGGAAAACCGAAATAGGTAATATAGCTATTTTTAATTCATTACCTTTAAAAAAAAGTGCGTGAATATATATAACAAACTGAAACTCAAAAGTTCTCAAAATATCTTTAAAGTTTGTACAAGTGATTTGTGGTAGGCATAGTGTATTGCTAATATTTATTTGAGTAGCCTAGTTATCCAGATAGGCTCGAAGATGTGGATCAGATGGTGAAATGCGTAAGGTTCTCACGCCTATGCGGATAAACCCAGATCTGTCAGATGTTTGATTTTCCAGCTCACCAACTAGGTATAAATAGTGTGGGGTTCCAGCCAGAATAGTATCAGTTGATCATATCCCAATATCAGATATCAACATGAAGTACGCCTGCTACCTGCTCCTTTTGGCCATTGTGGGCTGCTTCCTGGTGAGCCTGTCCAGTGCTGCCAGTTCCACAACCTCGACGGAAGCTTCCACCACCACTACCACCACCACGGCAGCTTCGTCGGACACAACCACCACCACTGAGTCATCCTCCGACACCACAACCACGACCACTGCATCCTCGTCCTCATCCTCCGGCAAGAAGAAGCACGTGACCCATTACAAGCGCAAGACCCACCGCCCCAAGAAGGTCAAGAAGATTCATCGCAACAAGAAGCGCAGCGGTTAAACAGTTCTAAAATTCATCCGATCCGATTCCATTTGTTATCAGCTCTGACACCATGAACTCCTCTCGTAATACGGTTTATTAGTTATAGTTATTTTAATTGTTATTGCGAATAAATACATTTTATTTAAAAACAAGAGAGAACGCTATAGTCGGGTTGGTGTCCCGACTATCTAATACCCGTCACTCAGCTAAAGGGAGCGCAAGGGAGATGGATATATAACATTTTTTGATTGCGCATAACTTTTCAATGAATGGTCCGATTTGATCTCAGCGTTCATACGGACGGACAGACGGACATGGCTATATCGACTCGGCTGGTGACCCTGATCAAGAATATATATACTTTATAGGGTCTGAAACGCTTTCTTCTCCCTGTTACATACTTTTTGCTCGAATACAATATACCTCTACGAGTAACGGGTATAAGAAGAAAGGAAGCTAGCTTCGGCCAGCTATAATTTTTTATCGAATTTTTTTTTGATCCGGCTGGTTTCGACTTGTATACTACCTCCAATAGAAAGAAGACTTTTGGTAAAGTTTCATCCCGATAGTTAGATCGGCTCGTCTAGTGTTGCTGATCAAGAATAGATATACTAGAAATGAGTCCTTCTCTGCGTTACAAACTTCTAACTAAATTAATAATACCCTCTGCACAAACCACATTTGGAAAAAAAAATCAAGAGAGGACGCTATAGTCGAGTGCTTCGACTATCGGATATCCGTCACTCAGCGAGAGGGAGGGCGACGGAGATGCAAGCATATATTGCTGCCCTTCTATTTTATTTAAGCAATTTTTGTTTATGCTTAGTAAATGAATAAGTATGTTTTATATACTATTAGTTTATGTACAAAATGACCTTGGTTAAATACTTTTTATTTTCGAATTTTAATACTACTGTTTAGAATAATTTACTCCTTTGGATCCCGCCCAATCCAAAATATATTGATGAGTTTCTCAAGGCTTTTTTTTAATAAAATTTATTTATTACAGAGAAGCAGGTAGTTCCCACAGCTGCGAAATAACAAGGAAAATAACTATAACTATAACTAATAAACCGTAATACGAGAGGAGTTCATGGGGTTAGAGCTGATAACAAATGGAATCGGATCGGATGAATTTTAGAACTGTTTAACCGCTGCGCTTCTTGTTGCGATGAATCTTCTTGACCTTCTTGGGGCGGTGGGTCTTGCGCTTGTAATGGGTCACGTGCTTCTTCTTGCCGGAGGATGAGGACGAGGATGCAGTGGTCGTGGTTGTGGTGTCGGAGGATGACTCAGTGGTGGTGGTTGTGTCCGACGAAGCTGCCGTGGTGGTGGTAGTGGTGGTGGAAGCTTCCGTCGAGGTTGTGGAACTTGCCGCACTGGACAGGCTCACCAGGAAGCAGCCCGAAATGGCCAAAAGGAGCAGGTAGCAGGCGTACTTCATGTTGATATCTGATATTGGGATATGATCAACTGATACTATTCTGGCTGAAACCCCACACTATTTATACCTAGTTGGAGAGCTGGAAAATCAAACATCTGACAGATCTGGGTTTATCCGCATAGGCGTGAGAACCTTACGCATTATACCATCTGATCCACTTCTTCGAGCCTATCTGGAAAACCAGGCTACTCAAATAAATATTAGCAAAACACTATGCCTACTAGAAATCACTTGTACAAACTTCAAAGATATTTTGAGAACTTCAATTTAGCTGGAATCATGTTGACGCTGCTTCTGAGTTTCAGCTGTTTATATTTATACACGCACTTTCTAATTATATTATATCACTGGCAGCTCGACAAATGCGGAACAGTAAAAATAAACACAATACACTCACAAAAGTGTGACTGGGTATTAAGATCAGAATTAAATGTGTATTAACATTTGTTTTGTTTATTATAGTTAAATAATTATAGTTTAAATAAAATAAATAAATACTGTTACAATCAAAACTTAATTTAAAAATAATTCATTAGGTAAACATACAAAAATGTTTGTATACAATGTGGGAAGAAAAAAAGAAACCAAACTTTTGTGAATCGGGCTATTACTATATGTAGAACCAGTTTAAAACTGTTTACCTAACCCAAAGAATTTAGACAACAATACGGCAACTGATGTCATAAGTCCGCTGCAATGCAATAAAGTTCAAAATTCGACAACTTCGAGACCGCCTGAAATGATGCAGAGAATAAGGCCAATGGGTCATGGGAGAACTCACTTCTTTGGACCACCGTCTATAGAATAGGTCATAAACCAAGAGAACAGGTTCCCACCATTCCACCTGTGACGCGTGCTATATATGTACGTTCCCCACACAATCGTATGTACGGACCCAGCTACTTAGCCGCTAAATACCAAACAACATCTTTTTACATCGCCAATAAATGGTGTTTAATTGTGCTCTTGTTGTTGTTTCTCGTTTTTGCAGACTCCGTTTGGCGACATTCTAGGTAGAGAGAAGAAAGAAGGAGTAGAGAACGGGAGAGATCTTTTTGCATGCGCATCTAGTGTTGCAGGTTCAGATTTTAATCCGTTAAAAAAAAAGATACATTGTATTGTAATGTTTACAAAAATTAATGTACGAGTAAGACTAACAATTGGCCCGTAAGATATAGACATTTCTTAATTCAATATGAATTTAGATTGATTTATAATAAATTATTCTTTTATTTATTGAAATTCATATATTTTTATCGTAATGGGCTACAATATTTTAACCCAGCTTTTTTTCTCAATCAAGGCATCACTGAGCATTGCTGACAAAACGGGAAATGGGTTAAGAATGAAGCAGAGGAAGGAGAAAGAGACAGGGCCCCAGCAGCCGAACCGCATTCCATGCGCAGACAGCGCAGTCGCACAGTGTCTCGTGTTTAAGATACATACTTTGCAAGAATCAAAGATTGAGTTTTTCATTTTTCTTGGAATTTGTACATATTTTATTATATTTTGCCATTTATGTTTAATTTACCCAACTTTTTGTGGACACTTAAAAATTATAATTTTTTCAGGAACCAACGTTTAAGAAGGATATAAAAATTACCAAAACCAAACCTAAATGAAGTTTTTAAATTTAAAGGTACTGAATAGAGATTTTTAAAAAGTACTTTTGTATTTTTAATAGAGTTTGAAATAAACAACTATCATTTTCGCAGCGTGCTTAGCACAATCGACCCACTGTGCGCCGAGGGCAGCGGCTGCGGCTGCGCAGAAGAAAGAGAGCCATCGCGGATCCGTTTCCAGTCGTAGTCGTCCATTCAGATTCAGTCAGTGCGTCGCGAGATCTTTGCCGTGCAGGTTGCGGTTTTGGCCAAGGAATACAAATACGTTTATTCGATCGGGCGAACGGTTATTTCACTTCCGTGAGTGTGTGTTGGTGGGAATATTTCGGTAACGAAACTTTCTTCAACAGCTGGCCATCGTTTGTATGTAAATGCAAATCACCTAAGAAGGCGGCCGGAGGAAGAGACAGCGAGACAAGTGGAGTGTAGAAAGTGCAAAACAGGTTTTTTTTGTTAGCAGGGAAACGTGGCAAGCAAAAAAAAATCAAAGTGATTGCTCGATTATCGCTGTATTATCTCATGTTTGACGAATGCTAATTGATCAGTGAAAGTGGGCTCGAAAAAACAATGCGAGGAAGAAATGCCCGCTGAAAGCGATGAGCAAATCGCACGCTGAAATAAAAACACAAACAAAAACGAGGAAACCGCTATGTCTGCCACCTACACCAATACAATTACACAGCGCCGCAAGACGGCCAAAGTGAACAAGCAACAACAGCAGCAACAACAACAACAACAACAATGGGCGGCCAGCGATTTGGGCGGCGAGTCGTCAAACGAAAGACTTCACTTTCGCAGCCGTTCAACAAACTCGAAAGCAACAACACCGACGGCGGCGGCCAGCAACTCACCTTCACCACTGTGCTGTAACGGTGCTCGTGCTCTAACAATGCTCAATTGCTGCGTCGACGTCAATTGCCATTTGAATGCGCCGCTGCGCGGCAGCGTTAGCCGGCACACGACGCCGACGTCGACGCCCACGCCAACTGCGACGCCGACGCCGGCAGCGACGCCAAAACAAGCCTCCCCCTCGCCCACCTCCGATCGTTCGCGCTCCCTCTCACGTTCGCCCACGCCGTCTCGCTCTCGCTCGCTCTCCTGCCATAAACAACAGCAGAAGCACAAGAGCAGCGCAGCAGCCGCCGCAGTCGCAGCGGAGGAGAGAGAAACCGCTAGTACGAATACGCCGCCATTTACCGTTAGCCTGAGCATCGATCTCTTCAGCTGGACGCTCTTTCTCTTGGCCTTCGGCACGCGTTTCTATAAGTTGGCAACGCCGCCGCATATTGTGTGAGTAGAAAAACAATAACAAATCAGGAAGTGGAAAAAGGGGGTCACCACTGAGGGAAAAACTACCAATATTTAGGGTCTGCAAAGTGGCTACTAGGTTTATCACTTATACTCACTGTTGCCTTCGATCAAAAAGTTATTTTATGTAGGTTACATATGGGCACTTCCAAAAAAAAGTCCACCAAGCCAAAAACCTTAAAACTTGAAAAAAACATATTTCCACATGATTTTGCCCCGATATTAGTTTCTAATTAGTTGGATACTGAGCTTAACTACAAATTTGGAGTATAGTTTGATTATTTTTATGACAAACTCCACCAATTTACGGAAAAATCAGTTTTTGGCTATTTTTTTGTTATTTTTTGGACCTGTCTTCTGTTGTTAATTTATCCTATAGGAATGCTAATATGTGACATTTTTCTGTACTGAATGCTTCATTCACATGCTAAACTATTAAGTTAAAAGCAAAACATCCAGCAATTGAGAGATAGAGGTAAAGAAATTCGCTTTACAAAACCGTCGGAAAAAATGTCCCGAGCGACATGTCCCGAGCGAATGTGGTTGAGACTGCATAAAAAAAAAACGGCAAAGAATTTTTGAGTAAAACCAAAAGCATTTCACAGCGACATGTTTGAACAACATTCTAAAAAAAATCGCAATAAAATATTCCATCAGAATTCGCTAATTTCTGGTGTTGTATGAACTTCCCCGAAATCCACTTCTATTTTTGTCCCGAGCGAATACGGCAGTTTTTTACCGATATCTTAAAAACTAAAAGCGGTACAAAATCAAGATTTTTACCATAAAATAGAGCTTGGAAAGAGTGAAAAGAAAAGCCCATAATTAAAATTAAAATCCATTGTTTTACAATTTTTTTTCAACTTTAAATGTGTGCAAATGTCCCGAGCGACATTTTGGAAGTGCCCATATATTTGATAACTCTTCCTGCTCTAAACAACCTATTTAACCGAAAATCATAACTTAACCAAGTTATAAATGGAAGAAACATTTTTCCGACTACTGTCATACGTGTCGTATAAGTAATTTTTATAAAAAACTTTTAAAAATATTTTAGTTGTTGAATACTTTTTTTAAATCAATAATCTTCTATGTGAAGGGTGGGAATAAGATTACTTTTTGGACTGCCCTAAGCCATTATTGATAATAAAATATATTACAATATTAACATATTCTTTTTACCAGACCCACACAAAAAACTGATTGGTCAAATTAACCAATATAAAATAATAGTAACAAATCTAAAATAAAAAATAAATACTGAATTTGATCAAATTTATCCACATATTTTGTTGTGTGCATTTTCAAATATTTCTTGATCGTCCCACAACCATTTAAAACCAAATGCAGTTCATTATAAATTCTCTAGTAAAATAAAAGGTCATAAAATATGTCTAAGCTAGAAACTTGTTTTAAATGGGCCAACGTGTTCTATAAAACTTAACCACATCATAAGGGACTTTCCAATAAGCTAACAATATTATTTGTATTACCATAACAGAAACCCCAAGAAACTTAATTCTTAGTAACAAAATATAAACAACTTTTAAACCCACAGCTTCGATGAACTCCATTACGGCAAGTACATCTCAATGTACATGCGCAACATCTTCTTCTTCGATCAACATCCTCCGCTGGGAAAACAGCTAATCGCCGGATTGGTCAGCCTGGCCGGCTACGATGGAAACTACACTTTTTCCCGGATTGGTGAGCCCTATGCGCCGGAAATGCCCATCTTCTGGTTCAGGTTTATCCCGGCCTTGTGCGGCAGTCTTTTGGCCCCCGCCGTTTATAAGCTGCTGCTGGAGGCGAAGCTGAGTCGATGGTCCTCGGCTCTGGGCGGTCTGCTCGTCGTCCTGGACAACTCCTTGCTGACGCAATCCAGATTCGTGCTCATGGAATCGATGCTGCTGCTGGCCACCACTCTCGGAATCGCCTGTCTTCTTCGCTTCCAGCGGTGTCGCCTGGGCAGCCTCCAATGGCTGATCAGCGGAGCTGCATCCGCCGTACTTCTGGGCGCTGCCGGAACCGTCAAGTACATTGGATTCCTGGCGCTGGGACTGGCCTTCTATTTGTTATGTCGACACCTCTGGCAGCTACTCTACGACGCCAAACTGACTGGTAGGATATGGATTTTATTAGAAACCATCATTTATATTCCTTATACGACCACAAACAATTTTAAAATGTGTCCAGCGCGCACATTTTTAAAGATTTCGGAGAAGAATAAATGCAATTTTATTGCGTTTATTTATACCTATCGAAATGTAAAAGAAATTTTTCAAATCGGACCATTCGTTAAAATGTTATGCCCGATAAAAGTTTTATATCTCCATCATCCTCGCAATCCCTTTAGCAGAGTTTTGTTTTTCTGGGTTGTTTTTCTATTAAACTAATATATTTGTCTTCTTTTCAGATCGCCAGCTGTGGATGCACGCCCTAAGTCGCCTGCTGATCTTCGTTGGAATTCCTTTGGCCGTCTACGTGGGAGTATTCTACGTTCACTTCAAGGCACTTCACCGGGCTGGACCACATGACAGCATCATGACCAGCGCGTTTCAGGCTTCTCTGGAAGGCGGACTGGCATCGATCACACGGGGACAGCCCTTGAAAGTGGTTCATGGATCGCAGATCACACTGCGCCACACCCACGGACGCACCTGCTGGCTGCACTCGCATCCAGCTGTATATCCAGTGCGTTATCCGGACAAACGAGGCTCCTCCCACCAGCAGCAGGTCACTTGCTACTCCTTCAAGGATGTGAACAACTGGTGGCTGGTCAAGCGACCGACCAAGGAAAACCTGGTGGTGGGAGATCAGCCGGATGTTATTCGGCACGGCGACGTTATCCAGTTGGTCCATGGCATCACCAGCAGAGCTCTCAATTCGCACGACGTGGCCGCCGCAATGACGCCGCAATGTCAGGAGGTCAGCTGCTACATAGACTACGAGATCAAAATGGCCGGTGAGCTGTTGTGGCGTGTGGAGATCCTAAATCGCGATTCCGAGGGCGACAGTTGGCATGCCATCAAGTCCGAGATCCGGCTGATTCACGAGTCCACGGGAGCTGCCCTGAAGTTCAGTGGCCGTCAACTTCCCGACTGGGGCTTCAATCAGCACGAGGTGGTGGCTGATCGCGAGAAGGGAGCACACGAGGACACCATTTGGAATGTCGAGGAACACCGCTATACGCAGAGTAAGTGGTTTGATACTTATTTGAATATTTACAATATTTATAATTTTCCTTTAAACCCTTTTAGCTGAGGACCATCGGGAGAGGGAGCGCCAGCTGCTGACTGCCGAGATGATACCCACGAAGCGAACGCGTATTTCGTTTTGGGCCAAATTACTGGAGCTGCAGTCCAAGATGCTCTTCCAAACGAAATCTCTGCCCAGTCACATGTACAGCTCGATGCCGCACGAATGGCCGCTGATGGACAAGGGCATCGCCTACTGGCTGGATTCGGAGTCGAATGCGCAGATTTATCTGCTGGGAAACGTACTCCTCTGGTACACGGCCACCGCAGGAATCCTGGTCTACGCCGGACTACTCGCCTTCTATGCCGTTCGAAGGCAGCGTCTTTGTTTCGATATCTCCGAGCGGGAGTGGCATCGCTTCCTGATCGCTGGCGATACTTTTTTCGTCGGCTATCTCATGCACTACTTGCCGTACTTCTTTGTGGATCGCACACTCTTCCTGCACAACTACTTGCCAGCCTTTGTCTTCAAACTACTCCTATTGTGCTTTGTCGTGGAGCATTTGGACTATCTGCTAAGGCGCTTCTGCACCGGACGTGGTGTCCACCTGGTGCGTCTGTATCGCCTCATGCTCATTTTCTGGCTGGTGGGCGTGCTGAGCATTTTCTCCAAATTTATACCATTCAGTTATGGAGCGCGAAAGATGAGCCTGAATGAGGTGCGCAGCCTGCGATGGAAGGACACCTGGGACTTTGTGCTTCACAAAAATCACCCTCTGCACTGAAAAACTAACCGAACAGCCATCTTTGAAACAGAGAGACGTGCAATGATGTACTCGTACCATGTAGAATAGACTAGGAGACCTAGCTAAAGTTGAACTAGTGCTAAGCCATAAATTATTTGACATGTAAACATACTCATTTGCAAGACGAATTAAAACTATTATTTATTTATTTTAAAGTAAATGCTCGAGCTTTATAAGTCATGGGTTTTGCTTACAAATTGTGTTTGTAATTTTAAGGTTTATTTTCAGTTAGGAAACACTCAACACATACATCTAAAAAACATGGCCAATAGGGGACTTTTTGTAGACAGAAACTCAAATATTCCAGCTGCAGGTTTAACCACTATTGGATTAGATGACGAGGGAAATGTTAAGCATTGTTTAAGTATCACAAATCCTGAAGAATTAGCCGAGAGTCTGGTGAAAACGAAATGCGGACAGATCAAGCAGGACTATTACACCATGCCAGCGGTGTCAGTAATTCCCAGCAACAGCTTACGGGATTTGTTGACCAGTGAGCTGAAAAAGTCCCGCTTTATGTCCTTCAAGGAGAAGTTCTATGAGGAGATGTACTTCAAGAAACCGCACTTGGGCCAAGTTAGAAAAACTTTCTCCAAACCGGACAGCGTGAGCAACCACAGCCAAACCTTTGGAAGTCCATCGAGCGCAGCTCCCTCGGAATCCCTTTATACAATCGTAATGCCAAAGAAGTCGGCGGAGCAAGTAAATAAGGAGTACGAAGCGTTTCACGACAAGTACATTATCAGCCACAATCACTACTTTCCATCGGAGCAGGTAAATCGAAGGTAAGCTTATTCATTAAATTTTAGGTATAAGATAAAAAATACATAATTCCTTAGATATACCCAACCATTTGATCGAAACTCCCCTTGTGGAGATTTTCAAAGCCTTGGCGACTTTGGACTGAAAGTGAAGCGATGTCTTGAGGAAGGTGAAAATCATCTAAAGGTTATTGGGAAGGCTCAAGTAGACTTTATGAATCGCACCGAAGCTCCCTTGGGAAAGAAATTCAAAAAGTAAGATATTAATAGAACTAATAAAAGTTTTGATACATGATATACTCCTCTAGGTATTCTTGTGCGGTTCCCGATATAACTTTTGGTACCCCTCTGCGCAGCAATGGCGATGTAAAGATGATACTTAATAATATCGAACCGTGCGATAAAAATAACCGACTATTGGACGCCATCGCCTATTTGAACAAGAAGCGACACAATTTAAGAAAGCCACTTGACTTTCATATGCATAGTCTGAGAACCTTACTGGAAAGCAGCGATAACAATAAATCGGGACACTTGTCGCTGGCACGGATCATGGAAATCCTAGCAAAGTTCCACATCCACCTGGATTTTACAAAAATCCGTGTTGCCTTGTCTCATTTTCAGATGATAATCGACGAGGGTTGCGCCACGGAGCGTGTAAATTATGTGGATTTCTTTCGGCTTCTCTCCATTCATGAGCCAATGCCTAAAACAGGAAGTATGTCCAATGTGTCCGGTATCAGTTGCATGGACACCACTTATCGATCACTCTGCGAAGATCGTCAAAAGAAGTGCAATGAAGATCGAATAATCATGAACCAGAAACTCGAAGAGGAAAAAACCTGTGTAAAGGATCTCGTAACCCCGGATCTGTCAACATTACGTGGCCTAAAACCCAGTGATTTCTTCCGATTGCGGCCCAAAGTGGAAATCGAACGTATCTTCCGAAGACTCGTCCCAATGGATAAATTCGAGGCTATTTGGCAGAGACTTATGGTTCAGTTTAGGGATCAGAATGAAATGGCATCAGTCACTCAGTTTCGTACCGAGATGCACAACAAAATAGAAGATCTAATAATGTCTAATGTATAACTACATGTAAATGAAAAAAACAAAGAAATACAATAACAGAGTCATTTATTTAACAATAATTACTGTTGGTCTATTTGATTAATTTTTAGCTTTTAGTTATTGTTATTGTGGTAAAGTAGTTTATTTTGGACAGCTGTTTTTCTCTTGTAATACCATCATATTGGTAAGAATTGGATGCAGAGAACTTCTGTCAGGAAATAATCTACACTTAAACTAATTTATTTGACAAATGTGTACATAAAGCACATAACACGGAAAAGAGCTGAAATGTTAAACCCCTATATAAGAGTATGTTTTCGCTTTGGTAAGGCATAACACGTAACAGTACTGTTTCGATACGGATTTCACCCATTTCCATTCGGATTTATTAGCCAAAAAGCAAGGATCATTAAAGATGAAGTTCCTTTTCGTGGCTGTTCTTATCGCCTTGGCCATTCAGTTGGCCTATTCTGCATCTGGCACAACAACAACTACAACGGCTGCTACGACTACAACAACGACAACCACTGCGGCATCAACCACCACAACAACCGCCTCTTCCACCCACAAGAAGCGCTGTTGGAGGGGCAACAACTGGTGCCACACCCGCATCCCCAAGAAGAAGTGCAAGAACCCGAAGAGGTGCCACAAGACCGTTGTGATTGTGACCCACAAGCGCGGATGAAAATGCAGCGATGCCATTCCTTTGAAAAACTAAAAATAATCAAAATATTTGTTTTTAAATATTTTAAATAAAATAAATTTGTATGCAACATAACCCATTGTTTTCCCCAAAGCTAGTAGAGCTTCCACAACTCGAACTTCCTTAATTCGAGTCCTAATATGATTCACTAAGCATAGAGAGAACTATTATAACCTTATTAACCTTATGATGAGGGATCTTCTTATAAAATTTTAGCCCAATTATGGTTATGCGTAATATGGTTATGTTTGTAAACTTTCGAATGAGTTGGTGATTTGGTGAGCTAAAAAAATGTAGGTCCCATGAAATCATGTATTGTGGCCAAACTTCAAAAACTACTTTTACGATAAGAAACTGCTACCAGATAAAATTATCTGTTACTACAAAACCAACACTGCGGATACGTAATTTTTTTACACATAGAATCAATGCGAATTTTATATTTGTTACAAAGTTTGTAAGGAAACTTATTCCTAGTCACGATCACTAGAAAGTAGTTAGTTTTTTTGTTAGTGCCTAAAGACTTACCATAACTTGTTCACATCGGACAATTAAATTAACTTATTTTGCTTTCCTGAAAGGAGTGCGCATAGACACGTCACATAAAAAGAATTTCCCGTCTTTTTACCATTATGCTCCAGTCCATCATGCTATAAACCAATGGGGAAATACAAAATATATTACAGATTGTTATTCGGATATTTGTTTAACTTTAGGCTTACAGTCGCATTAACGCCAATATATTTTGGTAAAGTCGGCAATTTTTTGAACAGCTGTTTTTCCATGTCAATAAGGCATGTAAGATTTTAAATATTTAAAATTGCGTAGTATTTGTACAAATTGGATGCAAAGAATTACAGTACACAATTATTATTTGGCAAATACAGATATTAACACTTAAAGAGGAAAAGATTTGAAATGGAATACTCCTATATAAGAGTATGTTTTCGCTTCGGTAGGCATAACATCGACAGTACTGATTCCAAACGGATTTAATCCATTTCGGCTTATAAGCTTTTTACAAAAACCCAGGATCATTAAAGATGAAATTTCTTTTCGTGGTTGCTCTTGTCGCCGTGGCCATTCAGTTGGCCTATTCTGCATCTGGCACAACAACAACTACAACGGCTGCTACGACTACAACAACGACAACCACTGCGGCATCAACCACCACAACAACCGCCTCTTCCACCCACAAGAAGCTCTGTTGGAGGGGCAACAACTGGTGCCACACCCGCATCCCCAAGAAGAAGTGCAAGCACCCGAAAAGGTGCCACAAGACCGTTGTGATCGTGACCCACAGGAAGAACTGAAAACCTTCGAAATGTTGTGAATTAAAAATAAAGACCAATCTCACGAAAATATTTTCTTTTATTTGTAATCTCATTCTTCATTTGTCCTGTTCTCTCCTCTTTTTATCAATTGGGATTTTGTTTGTATTTGCTCTTAAATTATAGTTCAGTTATAAGTAATTAAATTGGTATTATAAAAAACATGCGTTATCTACTACTACTTACTACCTCCTAAAGTGGTAAAAAAGTCGAAGAGGCCTTTAAATTATAAAATTCGAAAGATTTTTGTTGTTTGACTAAGGAAATACGTCTTATAAAATGTTGTTATCAATATTTCTGTGACACCACCAATTAAGCGCCGTTTTCTGGTCAGCATATTAAATTTAAAGCGGACTTTGAACTCTAAAATTAGCGTTTAACTAAACTAACCGTCTTAATAAACCGTCTTCGGTTGGTTGCCCGGATAAGAGCATTTTTCTGGACCGCTATTAAAATTTTAAGCGGTCTATAAACTTTTTAACATGTGTTTGAGAAGTCGGGACTTAATCTATGATCCAGTTTCGACGTATCGAATAAAAATATATTCCTATAATATAATAAATGTAACATATTTTTTTGGAAAATACGTTGTTTTGCATAAGTAGTTCTAAAAACGTATAAGTTTCCGCTCAATTTTAGCTTCTGGTCCCACAATAAATCAACAAAGATCCAAAATAAAAAATCAACCAACCTAGAAGAATGTATTTTTACAGCTGTTTTATCATGTCAGTGAACCAAAGTGTCTCTGTGTGGCTTGTAATTATTTGCTATCGTAATATTATAATAGTTCTAGTTCAGAATTCAGTACCTGGACAATATGGAAATCAGTTTCAAAATTATTATTTGGCAAATAACTATATTAGCACCAAATAAGGAACAAAGCTGAAGGGGAATTTAACTATAAAAGATGTGGATTTCAGTAAGTTTAATCACAACACTGTATACAACCACTTGAACAGGTTCCTGCTTCCTTTTACCAGTTTCATCACTAATATTCAAGGATTATTCAAGATGAAGTTCGCTTATCTTTTCGCCCTTATCGCCTTGGCCATCCAGTTGGCCACTTCAGCACCGGCTCCAACTGTCATAAAGACTAAAGTGATTTTGACCCGTCATCCTAACTGAGATCCTGGACGTTTCTTTATCTTTCAAATAAATATTTAACAAAATGAAAACCATTTGTTTTATTATTTCCTTCCAAATCAAATAAATCATATCCAAAATGTCAGAAAAATCGAGTTCAATTCAAAAATTAAAGACACTCAGAGAACACTTCATACATAACATACAAAAGGGATAGGAAACAAAGTAAGATCATTGACAATGGCGAACAGAGGACACTTCTACATGTTTTACTATTTTTTATATAGTTCACTTCTCCACAGGAAGAACTGAAAACCTTCGAAATTTACTAAATTAAAAACAAATACCAATTTCAAAAAAATTTTTTTTTTCATTTGCATTCTGTTTTTTGGAAATTTTTTCTGTTATCTTGTCTTTTAATTAATGGGGTTTTTATTTGTATTTGCTGTTAAATTAAAGTTCAGTTATAGGCATTGATTAACACAGTGGAATATGATAACTCATCGAAATTAGCTAAAATCCATTTGAGTTTCTCTGGCTTTGCTCGCGTTTACCTATTATAGTGAGTTAAAGTTGTAAATACCAATTTTATTTATAATGACCGCATCTTGTTAGCCGATTAAAATTTCACTTCCAAGTCTTTAACGATTATGTAGGTATAAGCCCGAGGAACAAACTGACAAAACATCTTTTCGAAGAAGTGCACATTGGGCGTTCAAAATCGAAAAATGAGCGAACAGTTTCGGTATTTTATCGTTAAACGGACATATTTCGCAAAATAAAAGCAAACAGCAGGTTTACCAAAAATGTTGAGTTTAAATTTAATTGCATTCAAATTATAGTTTCTAGTTAAATTTACTATGTTTTACTATAGTTTACTATGGTTTACTACTATGTATGTTACACAACCGATTAGGACCGTTTTCTCGTCCCAATATAAAATTTAAAGCGGGTTTATTACTCTGAATTTAACACTCATTTAAAAAAACGGTAAATATGTCAAACACGGTATTTTGTGGCCAGAAAATTATAATGCACATTAATATTTATTTTGGGAAATACCTTAAGTTCTACATATGAAGTTCCAAAAATGTAATGATATTCGTTTAATGTCTATATTCCAGTTCCACAACATAAGAAAAATATCAAAAGCATCCAATAAATAAACAAGAATTCAACAAAACCTTGAATAAATTATTTTTACAACTGTTTTATCATGTCAGTGTACCAAAGAATCTCTGTGTGGCTTGTAATTATTTGCCATCGCAATATTAATTCAAGTTTAGTATGTTCTACCTGTACAAGATGGAAATCAGTTTCAAAATTATTATTTGGCAAATAACAATATTGGCACGAAATAAGGAACAACGCTGAATGGGGACTATAAAAGATTTGGATTTCAGTCTGGTTAATCACAACACTGTACACAACCACTTAAACAGGTTCTCGCATCCTTTACCCGGTTTTATCAGTAATATTCAAGGATTATTCAAGATGAAGTTCGCTTATCTTTTCGCCCTTATCGCCTTGGCCATCCAGTTGGTCACTTCTTCACCTGATCCCACCGCCATAAAGACTAAAGTGATTTTGACCCGTCATCCCAACTGAGATTTAGGACGTTTATTTAACTTGCAAATAAATATCTAGCAAAATGAAGACCATTTGTTTTATTATTTCCTTTCAGTAGGGCCTGAATGTAAAGTTTTAAAAATATATTAAAAATGTCAGAAAAATCAAGTTCAATTGGAAAATTAAAGACACCCAGAGAACACTTCTACATAACATACAAAAGGGTTAGGAAACAAAGTAACACCGTTGGCAATGGCGAACAGAGGACACTATATCGAGAGGAATGGCACCAAACGGGCCGCTGGGTTGCCCTCCTTTGGTCCTGAAAGGTCGACTCCCAAGGATTGCCTGATCATCGCACATCCGGCGGAGGAAATAGGCAGTCGCATAGAAGCCAAGTGCAGGATGAATCGGCAACAGGCCATCGGAAAGTCTCAGCCATTCATTCCAGATTGCAACATCGGCGATGTTCTCAGCAGCGAAAGTCAAAAGTCACGCTTCGCCACCTTCAAGGAGAAGTTCCTCGAGGACATGTACTGTAAGTCCGGTAAGATAGCTCAAATAATGTCCACGCATTCCAAACCGGAGGACGTCACGAATTGGAGCCGAACCTTCGGACATGCTAACCCCCCAGCGGACACCCTATATAGCACCATATTGCCGGAAAAGTCGGCCGATCAGGTCAATCGGGAATACGGCGAGTTTCATCGAGGCCACATTGTCAGTAATAATCACTACTTTCCCTCGGAGCAGGTCAATCGTAGGTTGGTTGGATGTTACTTAAAATAAATATAAATTAAAATATAATTATTATTTTTTAGATATAAAAAACCATTTGATCGCTCCGGAACCTTTGGAGTTTTGATAGGCGCCGATTACAGCGGTGCGACGATGAAAAAGTGTTTGGTTCAGGGGGACGAGCACTTAACTGTGGTCTCCAAACCTTGGATGGACTACGTCAAACGGACAAAGGGTCCCTTGGGAAAGAAATACAAAAAGTGAGTAGAAAATATTCCATTCCAGCTTGAAATTGCAAATATGTACTTAAGCTTGCGTCAGAAAGTTAATTATTCGCAACCTTGACTTTGGTTAGTTGGTAATTGTTTGTTCAAGTGTTGGCAATTCAGGCCTAAGCTTTTTGCAAATTGCAAAAATATAATATAATAAAAAAAAGTAAAGTAAAGTTTAATATTATATTTTTAGATACCTAGATAAGGTGCCTGATCTGAACTTTGGTTATCGCCGTCGGACGGACAAATGTAGCATCAAAATGTTGCTGGAGGACATTAGGCCTTGTGAACAGGACGACACTCTGGTGAATGCTCTATCCTATTTGAACCGACTGCGCGAGAGTCTGCACAAACGAAATGACTTCTATATGATGGACCTGATCGCATTGCTGGAGAGGAGCGACAAGGATCACACGGGTCACATGCCGCTCTCCCAGATCCTCGAGACCATGCACAAGCTGCATATCCGGGTGGATGCGGAGAAGATCCGCACCATGCTATCGCACTTCCGGCAGATCCTCGACGAGGGCTGCCCCACCGAACGGGTGAACTACGATCTCTTTTGCCGACTGCTCTCCGTTCAGCAACCGCTGCCCAATGTCGGTTGTATTGCCACAGTGCCGGAAAATATTTACAACAAGGAAACAACATATGGCAGTCTATGTAACGATCGTTTGAAGAAGGCTCCCGAGGGAATAGTTGCCAACCAGCCCAACTGGGGTCCACACCAAAGGGACGATGTTAATACGCGTGTAAAGGATATCGTGGAACCGGAACTGGCCATAAAAATGAGGCCCAGCGACATGACCTGTCCAAGGAACAAGGAGCAAATGGAGAGGATATTCGAGAAAGTAGTCACCAAGCACGCCTTCGAAAACATTTGGCAGAGTCTAATGGCAGAGAACAAAAATCCGGATCAGGAAGAAATGGCCTCGGTAGCACAGTTTCGTGAGGAGATGCTAAAAATGTCCACTACTTGAGATATTAAAATTTCCTTACATTACTTTATCATAGAATTGTGAAATTACTAAGAAAAAACAACGAAAGTATAGCCGAATAAAGTATAATATACGATTCAAAAGCAACCAAAGTTTCAGCATTCTGAAATTTAAAAACCTCCAGATATCATACATAAACATCACATCCACTTTACCATATCGAAACAGTACAAATGGCAAACTTAGGACGTTACAAGGATAGAAACCCCGAAATGAGGGCTGCCGGATTGGCATCGTCCTTGGAAACTTATGGCACCAGGGATTTGCTATTGGTCGCTCATCCGGAGGAAGAGGCTGAGAACCGTATAAGGGCACTTTGTCGGCGGGACAGGCCCACTCCATTCAAGCGTACGCCCAAGATTCCCACCAATCAGATCGAGGACATTCTCAGCAGTCGCGACAAGGGACTCTTTGCCGAGTTTCAGAACAAGTTTCGCGAGAGTATGTTCTCCAGAAAGCCCGCTTTGGGTAAGGCCAAGGAAGTCCACTCGAAACCCGACTCGGTGACCAATTTGAGCCGCACCTTCGGTCGCACCTACGATCTTCAGCCCGAAGATTCGCTCTACTGCGTTGTCCTGCCGCCGAAATCGGCCGAGCAGGTTAATCGGGAGTATGCCGAATTCCACGACAAGCACATCGTCAGTCACAATCACTACTTCCCCGCGGAGCAGATCAATCGAAGGTGGTTCGAAAAATACCCTTAAAAACTGTACTCTAAATCCTTAAATTTTTTGATTAGATATTCGAAGCCTTTTAGCCGGTTCAACACATTCGGCATACCACTGCCAGTAGATCACACTGGTATAAGGGTTAAACGCTGCTTGCAGGAAGGCGAGGAGCACTTGATAATTGTTAAGAAGCCTCAGAAGGACTTAGACGATCGCACAAAAGGTCCTTTGGGCAAAAAGTTCACGTGAGTATGAAGGATGGGTTATATTATTATCATGTAAAATCGATATGGGCATGTAAATTTCAGGTCATGCAAAACCCATATCGTTATTACATGAAATACCCTTTTCGACCAGGTCAAATTTACCTGGCCACATATCAAATTAAAATTGATCTTAAATAATGTAAAATCGATCTACGTTTCATATCGTTTTTTTTTTTGGTGTACCAAAAATTTAACACATTTTAAAAAATATTTTGAAAAAATCCTTCCCCGTTGTAGATGGTATCCCTATCAGATCCCGGAGAACATGACCTTTGGTCGGACGATGCCTCGCGAAACCGATGTGCGATCGCTGCTGGAAAACACCGCACCCTGCACCGCCTCCGAAAAGTTGGCCCGGGCAATTAGCCACCTGAACATGCTGCGCAAGTTGCTCCAGGAGCGGGATGACTTCAATATGAACCAGGTTATCACTGCTCTGGCAAATAAGGATAAAGACGGAAAGGGACAACTTCCTTTAAACGAGATCATAAAAGTGATGCGTAGGTTGAATATTCCGGCAAGTGCCGAGAAAATTCGCATCGCTGCCTCCCATTTCAAGTTGTTTGTGGACGAGGGATGCTGTTCGGAACGAGTAAAGTACATGGATTTGTGCGAACTCCTCTCCATTCTGAAGCCGCTGCCCATGATTGGATCCATTTCACCCATGCCAAAGATGGTCTACAATCAGGATACCGCCTATCGACAGCTGTGCGCCGATTTGGCCAAGAAACCCGACGAAGGTCGAAACTATAACCATCCCCAAAAGACTCGCATTCAGAAAGATGCGGAAGACACACGCGTCAAGGACGTTCTGAACCCGGACTTATCGACCCTATGTGGCATATGGCCAAGTGATTTTAAGGTATTGCGTAGCAAGGACGAGGTAGAACGTATATTTAAGGACATTGTCTCGAAGGAACACTTTCAATCAATCTGGCTGAGTCTGATGGATGAGCAGAAGGATCAGAATGAAATGGCATCTGTTGCGCAATTCCGAGCTGAGATGAAAAGGATCGTAAAGAACTGACAAATTTTCAAAGGAAACATAAGGTTTTGATAATACTAAACATTGAAGGAAAGGTTTATACAAGTATATATATTTTTTCAAATCCAATAAATCAGGAACAAATAATATAATAACATTAGTAGAATTTTTGGTCGTATTATTTTATTTTTGCCATAAAGTAAACAAGGATAAAATTATAAAGCAAATATAAGATTTTAGGTTCGCGATGTTGGGGAATCGGATGAGGTTTTAAAGGAGCCTAACCGCTTCGCCTGCTTCGGGTCTTCCTGTCGTAGTTCCTGTTGTAGTTCCTGTTGTAGCTCTTGCTCCTGTTCCTCTTGTGATGGATTTTCCTGACCCTCTTGGGGCGGTGGGTCTTCCGCTTGTAGTGGATCACGTGCTTCTTCTTTTTGGAAGAGCTGGACGAGGTGGTCGTGCTCGTTGTGTCCGAGGAATCTGTCGTGGTGGTGGTGGTGTCCGAGGACGAGGCTGTGGTAGTGGTGGTTGTGGTGGTGGCGGCCTCTGTCGTGGTTGTGGAACTGGCCGCACTGGACAGGCTCACCAGGCAACATGCCACGGTGGCCAAAAGGATCAGGACACAGGTGAACTTCATACCGATGCTTGGTAAGTGAAGGCGATAAACTTATGCTGCTCTGGGATCTTGGCAGCACTATATATACCGTTTTGGATTAGTGCAGCCAGGCTAGTAATGCTCTAAGGTCTGTTATTTTTGGTACCAGCGTGAGAACCAAGTGCGTAATCTGAACCGCGAGTATAAAAGGGTCGAGTAAACAAAAAGTTGCGAAAAATTAAGTCCAAAGCAATTGTTTAAATATACATATATTATTCCGGTTTTTTCTGGCGGTTTACGTTGCTTTTAATAATACGCTGTCTACGCTTATTAAAACAAATATGTTGACTGTAAGGAGACAATAAGTATATTTTGAGAAATTGTTTTCTATCATGTTTATTTGTTCTGCACTAATATTTGTGGTTATTTTGTTGAGACAGACAGAAATGTAAAACAAACTTGTGGTTTTCCTTTAAATTAATTTTTAATTAATTATTAATTTATACAAGTATTAACTTGTTTGACATAAGTCACCATTTCTATGACATCCCAAAAAACTCCAAAGTAGGAAATATCCTTAAACAACTCTCATTAAAAGGATGCCCTTGACATAAGTATCAAGAATGTTAGGAACCCTATGTTATATTTGAAGACATCGTCTCAAAAGAGGACTTTCTTTCAATCCGGCTAAGTCTGGTGAATGCTCAGAACGATAAGAATTGAAATGGTATCTGTTGTACACTTTTAGGCTGAGATAAAATCGTTTGGCGATAACTCAGTTTAGATTAAAAGTCTAACAACATTTACTTACATTAATTTCCTAGTTTAACTATTCCTAGATTTCTCAATAAGTCTAATAGGATTTTCTTATTTACTATCATTTTACAAACATTTCATAAACATATCAGGGGTGCCATCGTAACCGACGACGGATTCATGGACGGTTGGGTTGTAAACCAACCCTTCAAAACTGTAGGTGCCACAGAATTTGTACAGTTTTCTTGGATTTTAGGAACTTTTGATTCTAAACCTATTATTTGGTTTGATTTAAAATTTAAAGTTTAAATCGGGTTGGAAACGGTTTCTGTGACACCGAGATTTGCTTTTGGGAAGAAATTTGGGTTGATGAACATACTCTAGATGTTTAACATTTAGAGCATTTATTGAAGTGTACTTTTATTAAAGGAAAGAAAAATACTCTAAAATGTTTTTTATGCAATGCCTGAACTAAGCGAGAATGTAAACGTTTGTCTACTCAATATCCCTATTTATTTTCACAAGTCTTAAATAGGAATTTTATTATTTAATCCTTCAATCCTTTTTGGTTAACACCCCGAACCAAAGGAAAGCCAAAATTATATGGGTATATAAATAAAATTGCTTAATTTTTTGTTGTATTATTTTGTTTATGCCATAAAGTACGTAAATCAGGAGAAATTATAAAGCAAGTATAAGAGTTTAGGATCGGGAATCAGGAAGTTGGGGAATTGGGAAGGGAAATCGATCAGGTCGTCTGTGTTCTCAAGGAATTTAAATCCTGCGGTCTCGGTTCCTTGCGCTCCTTCTGCGACGGATGATTTCCCTTCTGGCGGGCCTCCTCCTCGATCTTCTCCACTTACGCCTTGTGAGCGTCTTTTTGGCGGATGAAGCCGTGGTTGTGGTGGTGGCGTCTGTGGCGGTGGTGGTGTCCGAGGACGAGGCCGAGGCTGCTGTGGTGGTAGTGGTGGTTGTGGTGGTGGCTGCCTCTGTCGTGGTTGTGGAACTGGCCGCACTGGACTGGCGGACCAGGAAGCATGCCACGGTGGCCAAAAGGAGCAAGGCACAGATGAACTTCATACCGATGCTTGGTGAGTGAATGCGATCAACTGATGCCTTTCTGGAGTTTTGGCAGCACTATTTATACCACCTTCGGTGGGTGCAACAATGGTATTAGCAAACATTTGATCTGGTTTTGAAAAGTCTGGTCTTTTCTGTATCAGCGTGAGAACTTGACGCCCAACGTGATATAAACCGCTAGAATAATAGGGTCGAGTAAACAAAAATTTGCGAAAAATTAAGTCAAAAGCAATTGTTTAAATATTCGCAAATTTTTCCGCTGGTGGCGTTGTTTGCGCCTTTAGAAACAAATATGGTGGCTGTAAGGAGACAATGAGTATTTGTTATTCGCCATTTTGTTATATACCTATTCATGTTATTTGTTCCTATTTGTACTCTACATTTTGTAGCCATTAAATTGGCTGATCAATGTATTAAATTCTATGTGTTATATTAAAAAAAAAGCTAATTTGCACTGCTGTTATAATAGTGCATAGTTATATATAGCTTTAGTTTATTAATATTTTTTTTTAAATTAGTTAATTTGGGAAATACAAGTTTATTTTAATTACTAAAAAAAATTGTACGAACTCCACCCGAAGAGTTTTCTTCGGAATAAAATTCCATACAAATAAATATCACACATTTATTTGTTCCGAAATTCGTGCAAGCTGCCAAATGTAATTGGAACTTTTAACAATATACTTTTCTTTCCATACTCCTCTTACACGAATGTATATAAACAGTTTGCAATTTCAAGCCACAAACAATTGTTGAAAACTTAAAGAATCATTTAATACAAAGATACGCGACCAATGGAGTGGTTTTCAAGACTCCTGATGATCTTTCAAATTGCCTGCCTGACCATCAACTTAGTATACGGCATGCACAATCCAATGATGAGAATCAGTGAGCGACTTTAATCAGGGCACTTATTATTATATAATTCAATACTTTCTCCTTATATTAGAATGCGATTTGGGAGAGATTTTAACTTGCAAGTTTTCATTTCTTCATAAGTGTTGGATGTTCGAATGCGTTTGTCTTCCGGATCACATCTATCTAGGACTCGGAAATGGTTGCCTGTATATCGAATTCGCCTAAAAAGGAAACCTAATTATATATCTATTATAAAAATATTCAAATTTAAAGCCATTAATTTAGTTTCGATAAATAATAGACGAAATGTTTTTACAACATGAAATATTTCTGCTACGAGTAATTTAATTGTCTAAATTACTTCAACGTAACCCAAAAAACATTCGAAAATATGTTAGGAACAATTTAAATATACATATTCTTAAATGATTAATAAAAGTATATAAATATCCTCTTTTTTCGAGTAATAAATCCTTGAGACGTTTCAATTTTAAGCAATTGTTTGACTTTAGAAGAAGAGTAAGTTACAGTCGATGACAATATTTCTGTTGGTTAAACAGAAACTGGTTAGGAACGGAAATAAAACGCATAAGACTTCAGCTTACATGCTAATCACAAACTACTTTATTTGCACTTAAGGTCGCGGGATGGAGGACTACTTGGCCTTGTCTAGAAAGTCTTTGGCCTCGTTGATCTTGGCCGCCAAGTAGGGTGAACCGCCTCGATCCGGATGGTTCAACAGCATGATCTTCTTGTGGGCGTCCTTGATCTATAAGATGGTACAGGAATAAGTAAAGCGGGAGTATATAGAATACAATACAAATTTTAAAATTAGTTAAATAAATATAACAAAAAATTCAAGAAAATGTAATCTTTTTCATCGTTTCTGAGTCTTTGATTTTTTAAGTATCTTTTTTAAACCATGGAGGTTTATTTATAAACCTTACGGATCATATTACTACTAATGAGATCTAACAAAAGCCTTGATATCTACAAAAACCCAGCGATCTTTACAATTCCACCAATCGTTAGTGCTATACCTTGATCTTTGGCGCACTGGGACTGACACCCAGGATGAGGGAGGCCTCCCGCTTGTTCATCTTTGGATCGAAACCGCCCTTGTAGTACTTGGATGCCGCCATGCTCTCCGCATCGAACTTGGGCAGGTTCTTGAGGGCCTCGTTGAATTTGGTGGTCATCTGGGGCATCCGGCGCATGAGGTGCTTCCCGGCGAATCCCACCGCGGCCACTCCAAGTCCCGCCAGAATTACGGAGCTTGCCTTCGGAACGGAATCATTTGGATTGGGAGCCATCGCACAGTCAATTTGAGAATATAAAAGGAAAGAAATTCGGAATAATTTACGTTGTTTGACGACTAAAACAAGGTGATTTAACTATTACCATTTTTATGTAATTTTAACAGCTGTAAAATGGAACTGCACGGCCTGCTGTCAGCTGTTGGGTAATCGAAAGTTATAGAGTTGTCACTCTACGGGAAAGAGTTATCGATAGTGGCGCAATTTTTCAGGAATAATTTTTCTGATTAGAATTTAGGAAATGTTATTTGGATTTTCTTTAATTATAAATATTTTCTTTACTTTTCTTATTACTGTAACTGTTCTGCATGGGCACAGTTCAAAAAAATCGTAGAGGGTCAGGTTTGTTTCAAGTAGGGAAACAAATGTATTCCAATAAATTAGTTTTTAAAAAGATTGACCGAAAAGGTAATTACTAGCCAACAGCTGGGAACGGCAAATCAAGAGGTAAACCAAAACAGGTATTTCCGGAATTTCAAACATTTGGAAAACCCTCCCCAACCAAACTCCGCGCAGCTGCTATCGAAACTGTGCGCAGACGTCGCCTATCGATTGCTATCGGCATCGATAACGGGACTCAACAAAGTGCACAAACAAGGCAAGAAGAAGAAGCAGAAAACCAAATTTGATGTGCAAAGTTTCAAAAACCAAATCCCCATTATTGATTGACGAAAGTAAAAGTGTCGAATCGGTGATCTCCACATCCTGGTGGCGTGGTGGTGTGCGTGCCGTGTCCGTGAGCGTACCGCTAACCGTGAGCGTGTGTGCGACTGTGTGTGTGCGTCGGTCGGTGAGAGTGTGTGCGTGAGCTCCTCAGCTGGGGAAAAACTTTTGGAAAATTAGCAGGCAGCAGGAAAAACAGCCGTCAAACTGGAGCGAATTCCGGAATATCTACGCGACACGGTCGACTGGCTGATGGGGTAAGTTTTGTAATACCACCGAGTAATAGAACCCATTCCCGATCCCCACTGCTATTCCCCCCCGAAAAAAAACATATAGGGTATAGCTTGAGCTTCTTGGCCAGGCCACTTGGTGGGTCTCTTGCGTCGCTTTGTCTTCGGTGTCCTCTGCTTTTTTTCGTCTGCTGCTCTTTTTCGTCGCCATTTGGCCTCTTGCCAATTGGCCTCGTTTCGCATTTTCGCCGACAGAGAAATTTCTTTTTTCGTCGCACTTCCCACAGGAGTAGACCCCCGAATACCCTACACAAGAGCCCTTAACGGTTCCTATTCACTTTAATGATTTGCTAAGAAAAATTTGATATTAAAGACAATATAAAATCTTAAAAATTGGATAGCTGCAGAAAAGGTACTCCTTACATAAACCCCTTTTTTAAGTAGTTCCATTTAATCCATTACTTGAAACCTTTTTTTAGACACACTCCTCACTCCATGAATAAGTTCCATTTCTTTGTTGTGATTGCGGCTTATGAAAATCAATGGGCATTTTTATCGATTTCTCAAATGTGGTTACCAAGTCGCAAGTGTTTTGATTTACTTGCCCACCGGACTCCATAAGAAATCCATAATGCGATTCTCTGTGTCTGTGTGTGTGTGGGGTTTGGGTTTTTGCTTGTGTGCGATTTGATCGTCCTCCTCTTCTTCTTCCCACGAATCGGAGTCGCAAGGCCATCGCTGCACTTTGATTGCATTGCACTGCGTTTATGTATTTTTGTGCTCGTCTTCGCCTCCTCTTCTCCTCTTTAATTTTTTCTTCTTTTGTTTATGCCTCCAAGCAGGGTCGGAATTCTAAAGATAAGAGCAGGTTTAATGAACTTGCCAATTTCATTACCACAATGGAGTCGATTTAGTACTAGAATATGGAAATCACTAAACACTATTCCTGACTGGTTCCTTAAAAACGAATTTAATATTTTTACATCCACTACCAGGATTACACATGGCAACAGACCCTTAAAATTTATTGTGTTTTTGGCTTACCAATTCAAGGCATACCTGCTATTGTTAAGATTTAATTTTGGAGGTAGGATTTCACATAAAATAAGGGATATATAAAATACAAATGACATATTTTAGGGAAAAACGATGCACAGATACAAAAAAGGGTTGAGAAACTGGAAGACTTATGGCGTACCTGTGAAAGATGGTGGATGAAAATGTCCATTTTTGTTTTTTGGGGTTTTTGGACGTTTTACCCTTAAGTATTACGTGAAAGAATGTGCTTTAACCAGATAGGGTTTCTAACTTATGAAGTTTTCTTTTAATTCTAAACACTGTTCTTTTTATAAATATCTTTCGAAAAACAAAAAATACGATATCTAATTAAACCTACAAAATATTAAAACACTCTTCTGTTTCAAAGAAATAGTGTTTTTTTTTTCGTACATTTTTTTGGCATTTTAAAATATGTAAAATATGGTTTATGTTAGGTTGTTTGTAAAATTGGTTTTATTTAGTTTTAATTCCAATGATTATGATGATTCCTTAATCATATTCGGGTTTGAAAGTTAAGAAAGCATCTGCTTTGGACATTAAACCCCTATGGATCGACCCCATCTTAAGGGTTGTAAATTCTTGACTTCTGCACGTAATCTCTTCGAAAACTACACAAATTAAAGGGATCCAGTTCGTGAAGAAACCCAATTAAGCACAATTTGGCGATTAAACAGGAAAATCGAGCGGTGGCAAATTGCGGAAATCGAGTTGATTAGAAACAGACATATCGAGGCTGGAGGGCATAATGAAAGCTTCCCTGGTCGACTGGATAAATTAAGTCCGCACATTCCCAGTGACAATTTGATGCTTACGTGTGTCGTTTTTTTTTCTGCCTGCAAAGCCAGATGCTAAAGTCGTTAGTAGAAGCTATATACCAGGGTACCCAGTATACCAAATAGGATGGCACATTCATACATATATGCTCGCAAACAGGGGCCAATCTTTTGTGGACTGTCACAGCATCCAAATAGGCAAAGAACACACAAAAAACAAACGATGTGAGAGCAACAAAGAACAAACAAATTGTGTCACATGTCACACCCCATACACCAAAAAAAAGGGGAAAAGTACACATCAGTTGATGGCTCTGCCAGCGGAGGACAACATCATACGAGTACGGAGATATCTGCAAGGGTTTCTTTTTTTTCTTTCTTTTTTTTTTTGGGTGGACTGGGCTGGACGTCATCGCCCTCCAATGGAGCGGGGTTTCATTAGAGCAGGCATAACAATTAAAAATGTGGCAAGAGAAAAGCAATCGATTTTCTCCCAGCGAGGAGGGCTTTTTACATTCACTGGGAAAAATAGAAGGCTAAAGGTATTTGGTAAGTTTTGGATTGGGATTAACATATTTTGTAACTTTTATTATAAAAATAGATTCTAGTCCTTAAGCTAGGGGGATTATTTACATTGTTTTTACATCTAAATTGTGGTGATATGAATTATTTTATATATTTTTATACAGGTTTATTGCCTTGGTAAATTCTGTATATCTCTTCACTTTGGGATTTTTGGGAAAAATTGGTTGGAGGCCATTTGTAATTGTCTCATAACTAGAATATAAATAAATAAAAAAAATTCTAAAAATAAATGTATAAATAAATTTTTTTTTATTTCTAAAATTCATTTAATATTTTTAAATTTCATATAAATATTTAGCTTTCTTTAATATTAATACTAACCAAATTTTTATTTCAACTTTATTTAAATACTTTCTTTTCGGAATTGAAATTTTTGCACAGGTGTGTTCATAAAGGTAATTCCGCGAAAAAGTACACTGGTAAAAAAAACGCATAGTAAAATCAAATATTTTTTTAGTTGATTTCATTTACTACTTTTCATAGTTAAATCAAATAAATAAATCATTGATTTTAATAAAAAGCATATTTAAACCTTCATTCAAATATAAAAATAATAAAATCGAAGGGAATTATATTTGAAATGATATTACTGATGTTGAAAACCAAAGTCGCAATAGTAGTTTTTAGTATTGTAAATAGTAAGATATATACATAGTATAATCAATGTTTTTTCTGATCCGATTAAATACTTTCGCAATTTATTTTAAATAAAAAGTTTATTTGACACAATTATTTTGAAAGTCAAGATTCAAATAATATTAAATTAAATTTCCATAAAATGTATGAGTGAAAAGTAGCATTTTTAGTTTTAAAAAGTTATGTATATGTGTTATGGATCGTGTTAACTTTACATTTAAGTTGAACTTATCCACTCGCGCGTAACATGGTGCGATGGATCAATGGGTAAGGCATCTACCTCTGACGCGAGAGGACCCCGGTTCGAAACCGTCTGAGGCAGAGTAAGTAAAAAGTTTTTAAGAAGCGTATTTAACATTTCCTTAACATTTATAAGAACAATATTGTATTAAAAAAGTTGTAAGAATTACTAATCACAAAAAAAAAAAAAAATAAGTTGTGGTGTCAGCGGGACTTGAACCTGGTACCCCCGAGCACAAAATAGTATCAGAACCTAGCCCTTGACCCCTGAGCCATGCCCATATTATTTCCTAACGAGGCAGAATGCTCTTTTAAGTTCACAGTAATATTTTTGATTGTAATGACAATAAATAACTGCATTTAAAAATTACAGTAAATACTTTAGGCGCTCACTCGAAAAAAAAACAAATTTGTAAATTATTATTACAAGATTCTGGATAAAAAAATAGTCAAATCAAATACAAAAATCTTTGAATTTACTATAAAAATATTTAAAACATTATTAACTATGCGCCATATACGATTTTACTATTTTCATGTTAGGATCTATTTCGCTGGGAAAAATAATTGAAACAATGGTAAAATAGTGACATTTACCATTTTTTTTTTACCAGTGTACCCATAAATTTATACTATACCTCATTGGCGACCCTCGCTGTTCCATCGACGGCGTGTGCATTCCGACAGCCTTGAAGCGCACTTAGTACAACTCTAATTGAATTAGCCGGCAAACGGGTGCAAGTGCAGGAAAAAGGAAAATTACAAATAAACTGCAACAAAAATGTGTAAGACAAATGCACTGGGGAAAGGCATAAATAGCGAGAGAGGAAAGCGCAGCGATAGAGACACTTGGCCATTTTTTCTGCAGCCTTAGAAGGGGGAAATTCATTGATTGACAGGCAGCCAAGAGTCCAAGTTGTGGGGCGTGGCTGAAATCACTAGGCAAAATCAATTTTTGCAGCCCAAGATTGTGTATATTTAGTATGTGCGAACCACCAGCCACCATCCTACTTTTGCCTTTTGACCAGGCCAACAGCTCAGTTGCAGTCGAGCGGCGGAAGCGGTTAGTTGCCTACTTTGTAGTTGTTGTTTTTTGTGCCAATCTCCGGAGGCCATGAACTGGGCCATTTCGAATCTCACGGGCGGCAATCGTGTCAGCCGTGCGATCCTCGTCCGCTACTCCTCGGTTCCCCTGGCGGACGCCACCGATGGATCCTCGACGGCCCCCCAAACGCCCACCGCCTCCACGCCACGCCCCTCGGCCTCGCACTCCTCCCTGTCGTCGACCTTCGCCGCCACCTTCCTGCACGCCTCCTCGCGTCACATTCCCGGACGAGCGGTGCCGCGCCAGAATGCCAATGGCCAGAACGGCGGCAAGGGGAATTCCTCTGGAGCAGGTGGTGCCCCGGGTGGGGCAGGAGGAGGCGGAGGAGGAGGAGGAGGGGCTGCAGGTGGCGGTGGTGGAGCAAGTGGTCCTAGTGCCCCGGCAGCAGCGCCTCTGTCGCTCCCCTTGGACGTCGAGGAGACCGTCACATGCTTCTGTCGGTAAGGAGTGGGAAATTATGGAATTATTTATGCTGCGATTTAATTAAGTCATCAGAAACTCAAACTCAAATAGGAGTAGGGAAAATTATACCTTTTAAACACCCTCTAGATATTTTTAACAACCAAATTAGAGACTTGTAAATTTTTAAGTTTTTGAAAGCCTGTGGAACTCGCATTTTAAAGCAGTTTAAATATGTACCTTAAATATTCTCTTGCATATAATATAACTATTGGAATTGTTTTAGGTTTACCAGAATTATAGAAAATATTAATTAATATGAAGGATGGAAACTTTTCAAACCTCAAAGTATACAAGGATTACAGGGTTTTATTTTTCAGAATGATATCTTAACTTTAATTTTTTTTAAGTCAGTCTACAAAACATAGAAACACTAATTAAAATGAATTAAAATTAACCGAATAAGAATGTCTGTGTACCAGCTTGAATGGTGTTTCTTGGCAAAAAGAAAATTTCGCCAAGAACTCGATATTAAATATTCCATTATGAAGCAGACCCTTTTTGCTCTCAATTTTCGTAAAGAGGAAATTGTGAGCATAAATTATTTAAAGGATATCCGGCTGGCCGTTTGTTAATATTCAATGCAAATCGGATTTTTCTTCGCACTATTTATTGGTTTATTTCGGAAAAAGTGCCTGATGAAAGGAAAATTTCTTAAGCTAGATAAATAAAATTATTTATAACATGGACTTGCAAAAAACGGAAAATCCCTTAATGGCGATCTAATTTGAGCCATAATCAAAGATTTGCAAATTGTTTATTTCGTTTAATGGGTTGATGGAAATGGCCAAAATGTTTGCCAAGCTTTATAGTTTTTCTTTCATGTCCGCTCCCTAATTGCCTTGGAAAAATCGCGAAAATTGCGTCGTTTCTTTTTGTTTCGTTTAGGGACAAGGCAATTTCCCAAGGCAAAAGTGTGAGTGTGTGTATGAGAGTTTGATGATTATTACACTTTCACCCTCTCTCTCTTTCTCTGGTGGAGTCTCTCTGCGACTTGAATATCTCTCGTTTTCCCTTATTTTCACTCGCCATATCACATGTGCCCACAGCGGGCAAAGTTCGCCAAACAGCTGATTTCTGCGTCTGCCTATCAGTGTTTTCGTTTTTTCCCTTTTTGTTATTGGATTTCCCGGCCCGACTTCACCCCTCCTTCTTGTAAATTATTAAATTTGCGGCGCAGTTTTCCTTGGTCTGCTTTGGGTCTTTTTGTAGGGTTTCCATGCTGCAGAGAAACCCCTGCGATGTTCAGGGGCGGGGAGACCGGAGGGTTCCCTGGTCTCTGGTGATTCACACCTCCAGACGATTGGTGCATATACATTACTTTGGCGTTTCGGCATTAACCTCCCCCACCCACAAACGCCTGACGCGATTTACACACGCCCCCTTTCGTTTAACGGCGACACATAAATCTCACAGTGCCATGTCCGAGACGCATATTGAAATCCACAGTTGGGGTCACAAATTTAGATCTATTCAATACGCAAAAAAAAATTTTTTTATTTGTTAAAAAAAAAAGATTGTTTGTTTCATTCAAAATTTTAAGAAATACTACATCTTATTCAAAGAGTATATAAAATAAGAACATATCATTAGCATAAAAATTATAATTATACAAACATTATTTAAATTAAAATTTGTTTTGCTATTAAACTACAATCTTTCATTTGTTTTGAAATTTTTATATTTATATTTTTTCGAATAAGGCCTAACAATTAAGTCGAAAACCATCGTTTTTTTTATAGCTATAAATTTAACAACCGTTGTATTTATGTTTATGCGTATGTGTCTGCATTTATGTGGCGCTTATTTAAATTCATTGTTTTGCCATTTTTTGTGAACGTTTTTTTTGCGCATTTCCTAATTTGATGGCAACTTCTGACGTCATTGGCATTGCGCATGACCCGCAGAGGCAGCACTAACAACAACAACAACAGCAGCAAACACAGCGGCACAGTAACTACAGTCAGTAACGCTGGCAACAACATCTTGATACGCTTTGTTGTTCCGTCTTATTTATGTGGTGGCGTGACCGACTAAACGGAACTCCCGCCCACTGCCCCACCACCCAAATGGCCCCTCCATGGACCCCCCTTCGTTCCTCCCCCTCGAAACGTAGCCCCAAGCAAAACTAGAAACGTATAAGCGAGCAATAACAACAACAGCATCTCAGGCACGGCGGCAATAAAAACAAATCACACTGAGCAGAATACACAGAAAAAAATTCACTCATAACATTAAAATTCAATTTATCAATAGTGTAACAACTTGGTGAATAAATTTGTTAAGATTTATTTTTTGTAATTCAATACAATATCATAAAATACCAGGCAATCAGTTCCTCAAAACGTTGCAATCGAAATAATGGAATTTTTAAAAACATCCTTCATAAATAGATTTTTACAATAATATCATTTTTCTTCGTCAGTAAATTTCAGAATATAAATTTAATTTAATGCTAAAATATTGTTTTTTACAAAATTTTTTTTTTTATAATCAGGAACATTTTTCCGATTTTATTTCTGTGTAGCCAGTGTGAGAGTAATATGAACAATTTTATTTTCTTTGCATACTTATGCAGTTGGCTTGTTTGTTTGTTATTTTTCTCGGGCACCAGGAAACGATCTCCTTAACTCTTTCACTTTGCAATTAAGTAGGGAAGTTGGAGATGGAGGAACAACAACGAGCAATCATAAATCAAATATTATGATTGATAAACAACAACAAACACTCGTGTTTTCTAGCTTAATATTTATATGGAAAAATGTACCTGTGGGCAAAAGTAACTTAGAAGATGGAACTTTGCTATATATTTACATTTTTGAAGCACTAAAAAGTGACAAAGATACTGATTAGCATGGTAATGATAAAAGCATCCAGAATTACAATAAAAAGCAGACTGTTTCTTGTCACATGCGAAAATATGGAAATGAATATAGAGGAATTAAATATTTGCTAACAAATGATAATATAAAAGTAAAAAAAAAAAGCAATACAAAAGGTTTAAGTTAAGTTTAAGAACTTAAGATCATTAAACTCTAATCTATGCCCTTAATTTATAATCTTCAAGAGTAAATATAAATACCGTTTTTGTTGTTTTAAGGGAATATGTACCGCATGTTCTCTTTGTACAATGTACCTAGTATAAACAGGAAAAGTTTACCCATAGTGTATGTGAACTTTTGTGCCGCATTGTTTGAACTTTTATAAGCCATTGGAGCCACCCTTTATTGCTGTCATATTTATGAGGCCCATTTGGTTGGCTTGCCCTCCTTTTTATCGGGAGCAAAAGGATAACTAAAGGTCGCTCTATAAATCATGTTCAAGAAACCAAAGTAGCTCAAATTTTAATATGCATTGAGTGTCGAATCGAATATATCAAAGGATATGCTATTTACTTTGACAATTGCGGTTATGTCGGCATATAAAGTCTAAAAACGTCCTATAAATAAGTGTATTTTATTATAATGACCCATGGCGGCCTCTAAAAATGTATGTTTACCCTCTTCAAAAGGCTCGTTCTTGGGAAATACGTATATTTCCCTAGCCTCTTGCCGTAATATCTATAATCCGCAGATCGCGATCGTGTGCCGTTTTTGCTGTCCGACTGCAACATTCGCTGTAATAAGTAATGGGCACAAAGCAATTCGGGTAATGGCAAATGGCAGCAGTTGAACCGCTAGAAAGCAGCCGAGCGTTGCAGTTGCAATCGCCGCCTTGGCGGAAAAGAGACGGGAGATTTGGGGAGAAAGAAACGGCTATAGATCAGATGTTCCATTACTCGCTCGCTGGGTGAGTGCATTACATTGTGGATGAAATTTTGATGTGGTGCAAATGAACTTGCCGCCGTTTCAGTTGCGTTGCGGGCGGTCACAGGTGCTCGTTTACCACTGCCAAGATTCCTTTTTCCCTCTATCCGCTTCTCACCTTTTCTCCCTAGCTCTGCTTCTCTGTGTTTGCCTCTAGTTCTTCAATCGACAGCTGTTTTATGGTACACTTAAAACTACGCAAAAATAAACATTTTTAATACGCAATTTTTGTTTAATCGTCAAAAGATATTTAACTTAATATTTATTGAAAATAAAAAATAATAGAAAAATTATAAATAAATTAAATCTTGAAAAAGTACTATTTTTTTATGGGGAAAATTAGGATTAAATATTTATGGGAAAACATTAATTTGTTTTTTATTTCTTTTTTCTCTTTAATTCTGTTAATGCAATCATTGTTTTTGGTCATTTTTCTGTTTTTTCTTAGTGTAATACCGTGTTCCTGTTTCAACTTTATTTACTGTGAATGACGATGCGTTTATATTTTGTTTTCTTATTCGGGTCTAGATTCTGTGTAAGTCAGGCACCAAATGCAGTTCCTGTGTTCTTCGTTTTCCTCTACCGCTCTATTCTATTTGATTTCTGATTTTATTCCTTCCTCACCGTAAAAAAAGAGCGTGATAATTACACCCCGGGGAGGTTCGATGGTCAGGAGGGGCTACATTATGCGGGCTTGGGGTCAATTCATTGATAAGAACTAGCTGGAGGTCTTACCTTTAAGGATACCGAATTGGAATGTCTTTTTAATCAATTTTTTCTTTTTCTTTCAGGTGAGTAAACATTAAACTATGTTTTTGTCAATGTCTGTAAGGAGCTCAAGTAAATCCCAGGTAATTTGGTAAAGTCAACATGAGCAGTACTTATTCCAGTGCAAAAAAAAAACGTTGAAGTGTTTAACTGTGTTGAACATTATAACTAAATGTTCCGCACTGAAATTATACCATGCAGTAATATATTGACCTGATGGTAATCAAGACAATTAAATTATTCCCAAAAGTTATGTTACGTGTGAGTGAGTTTTAATAATTCGTGTTCATATGTATGTTTTAAAAGTGTGTTTTATTAGCATTAAAAGCTTTTGAACATTAAAATTCACAAATTCAAAATATTGCCCACGAAAAACTACTACCTTTTTGCATAAACCATGAAAAAGTAGTAGATTCTACTACTATTCTACTGAGAATGTGCCTTACTCTCTTGTATCGGCCAGGTGGCAACGCTGCGGCCGTCAGCTGCTGAGCATCAACACATGAGCGCTCAGCTGATGCGAGAGAGAGCGAGGGAGAGACAGGCTGAGAGCCAAAGCAGTCAAACAAGTGGTCGAAAACTATATAAATGTGCGTGTCTCGCTTGAGTGGCGCATTTGTATGCAAAACACGTATAGCTGGAGCTCTCCCGCTCTCTCTCTCGCGCGCAGAGAGCAAATGTTGCTGGTGTGCGAGACGGCAGCAACATCAGCAGCAGCAGCAACAACATCAACAGCAACAGCAACCACTTCATCTTTACTGTGTGCTCTGCTTTCGTTGCCAGTTTTCAGTTGTTTTTTTTCTTTTTGTATTCTGCTTTTTTCTCTCCTTATTTGCGCGAGTGTTGATGTTGCTGCTGCTGCGGTGTGTGTGTTGCTGTTGCTGTTGCCAGCCGAACGAGCAGCAGTCAGTCAAAGACGGACGGCTTGGCTCAGTGTAGAAATTTCCTTTGGCACGCTTGGTCGCTCGAGCGGTCGCAGGTTGATGGTTGACTGTTTCGATTGTTGTCGCCGCGTCATTATTTGACATTGTTTTTCGAGGCGCCGCCGTCGGTTGCAACGCGTCGCAGTTAAAAGCAAAACAACAGTAGCAGCAGCAGCAACATTTGCAACATCGCTTTGCCCCACGTGAAATGCTATGCTAGATTGTGAAATAAAATAAAAACTAAGATCCCCAAAAAAGGGGCACAAAAGTAAGCAGAAAAGGAGTCTTTCCTTTCCCCACCAAAAAAAAAAAGAAGAAAAAATAGAAAAAGGAAAAGAAGTGCCCCTCTCTGTGTGTGTGTGTGCGTGTGCTAGTGCTTTTCCCGTGCTGGTGTGAAACTGTGTCATTCACTGCGAAAAACTGCATTCAAGTTTTTCCTTAGAGCCGCGATTGCTGGCGTGTTATTGTTGCTGTTGCATTTAGCTGCCACGGTTTGTTGCTTCACTGATTACGCGCAATGCAGCAGCAGCAGCAACTGCAGAAGCAACAACAGCAACTGCAGAGGAGCAATAGCAGCTGAGAGTTCAGTTGCGAAACCGGCGAAGCGCGACTGTTGCCAATGCAACGCTTAGAATTGGCACACCAGCAGCAGCAGCAACAACAACAACTAGTACTGCAGCAGCAGCAACAACAACGGTACATTGTGCATTCACAATGTTGCTGGTGTGCCACTAACACTCCACCACTACTTTTTCCTCCTCTGGCCATATTGTTTTAACCACTTCCTTTGCCGCAGCGGCAGGAACTTCCTTCCTCACGGGCTTCCTGTCTGTCTGTCCCTCTGTCTGCCAACCCTCCCTTTTCGCCGCCTCCTCACCCTTAACACATTGTCAGGTGTTTTGTGTGAAACACAGAAAGAAAAAAGTACTGTCATAGCTTAAAAATCATATTCCAAATATACAATGGTAGAAATAAACTCTTTTTTAATAAGGGTTATATCGTTACCTATTCAGTCCTTTGACTGTTTTCTTCGTTTTCTTTAGTAGAAAAGTATTTTTGGATATAAAAACTTTTTTTTTAAATATATAATATATATAATTTCTTTCTGTGCACATCCTGGTTGCGTTGTTTTTATTTTTTGTCAACCCCGTTGACGCCTACGTGTTCAATACGCTGAAAAAACAACAGTACGAGTGGCTCAACCAGCAGCTTGTTATTTCTCACACCTTCCGGCTAACCCCCTCCCACCCCCTTTCACAGCCCCTTCCCTCCTCCCCCCTCCCGTAAACCCTTTTGGCCCCGCCAGTGTGCTAGGCCATTTATCGATTTTTTTAGGTCATGCTAAAAATTGCAAAACCAACTGGAATTAGTTGCGGATTCCCATAGTTGAATTCCCATGGACTTTTGCGGAAGGCAAGGGAAATTAAATTGATCCGAGCTTTTGTGGTGCGATATTATTACCTAAGAGATGTTTTGACTTCCTTTTAATTGGTTTCCTATAAAGGCATAGGAAATGGGATACCTTAAATTTATATAGTGCTTATAAAAAGTTTTTTTAATTCAATGATGGATTCTTAATTCCAAAAGCTTAAACATTTTTTGCTCCCTATTATATGGAATTCGATATTGTATAAAAGCTAACTAGTTCTTATATACTATTCGCAATTGAACGTTTTCCCAGTGATGAAATACTCTTCTCACGGTATTTCCCCATTAAGCGATTCCAGTGAAAATGTGTTTTTCAGTAGCCGTATTTAATCGGGTTCATGCATATGCATTCGGTTCTGTTGTTCGTTTCATTTAATTTCCACTGCGGCCCAATCGATCGTCGTTTAACCCATATGACAAGGATAGTCACAGTTATAAGCGCTGTCGGATAAATCTCTTGTAACTGGGTTAGTTAGCGACCCGAAAACTTCTCCGCCTTTCCAGTGAACCGTTATGCCATATATGCGCTGCCTGCCGGGCAGCTTCCAAGCCAAATCCACCAGAATAACGACGGGTAACACAACAAACCAGCTAGCCACTGATATATATATGGGTATACGAAGTTATAGAGGCTATGGTGGCTATGGAGGTAGAGGTATGGAGGCATGGAGGTACACCACCTATCTATGTATATCATGTCATCCATTGCATGTGCATCTCACGTCACCGAACCGCCGCAGCTTCTATCTCTCTTTCCATATCTGTCTTCCTGCTCGCTCGCCAGTTGCTGTGGAACTCGTTTTTATTTCTTTTGATACCAATAATTCTACGGGGTTTCTACGGAGCGAGAGGAGATGGGGTTTCGGTTTCTTCAGTGTGTGACTTGCCTGTTTTCGGTTTCGGTTTCTATTTTTTTTTCTCTACTTTTTTCTCTCGAGACTCTTTCTCACTTTGCCAAATGCTCGTTTGACCTTTAACGGGGGTATACAACGTTCACTACTGAAATCGGCAACAATTAAGCTCATTCAAAACGCGAGCAATGGCAATAGAAACACACACTCGGCGTCGCGTTGCTAGAATCACATCATAAATTTTGATTTGATGGGGCGCCGTCAGTGGGCGGAGGTGTGAAAACGAAACTAGAAGGGGTAAAAACGGCGACAAAGACAAAGAAAAGACAGCAGCAACAAAAAGAACAACATCGAGAGTCAGCAAATTGGCTTCAATGCGAGTTGAAGGTTAAGTGCGACAGCGACGCGGAAATTGAGCGTTTGGATATTGAAATCGTTGCTGCTTTTGAACGGGCGAAAAAGAATTAACCCCTTTTCTGTCATCGTTCGATTTTTCGTTTGTTTTTAGCACGCAGTTGAGACCATTTGATTGGCTTCCTAGAAGAGCGGCATTTAATACTTGAAGCTTTGCGAAGTTTAACTAAACATTAAAAGACTTACTGAGAATTTATTCTAAAATGTATTCAACACAGAATCGCAAAGCCTTGTTGTAAATTCATAATAATAAATAAATTTTATAAGCTCTAAAAAAAAATGGATTTATAATAGTGCTCAAAGTTTAGTTTGTTTATTTCGCTTTGAAATTAAAAACAATTTTACTAAATCAATAGACAATAATAGTAACTTAAAAGCCAACAAATTTAATTGTTAACTAATTGTAAAAACACAACAAAAGTTTTTACTAAAGAAAATACATTAGTAAGATCCCTTGGGATATCTAAAAATAATTTTTAAAGTGTACCAAAGATGAAAAACCGTTTGAAGTGCATTGCCAAATTCGTTTTGAGCGGAAATTTAACTCTGACAGGGCAATTTTTGCCTGCTCGGATATTTCTTTGTGCGTTTTTCTTTGCATAGCTTTGGCTTTTGTGTGTGGGGGACTACCGACTGTTCGATATTTTTGCCTTTATAAATAACCTTAAACGATTTTTCTGCGCCGCCGGGCCACACGAAAAGTGTCAATGTCAGCTGTTGTTGTGTTAGCCACGAAAACCAAACCGAACCGAGCCAAATCGAAAGCGGACCGATGTGAAATCGGAAAAATCGAAGAGCCCGTGCTAAATTTATTATTCAGCTGTCGGCATTGCCATCATAGGCTTTTTTCCCAGCTCTGCCCCGCTATTCTAGTCCTTTTTCTTTCATTTTTTTCCTGCTGGCTGCCACTAAAAGCTTCCTAAAATAAAACGCGAATATATGTGTGACTATGAGCTATGCAAATGTGTTCATATTTTATAAGCGAAACACAGTGCAGCGGCTAGTGAAAATTTGCAAAATGTTTCCGTCACAAAAAGCACTCTACGCCTCCTTCACCTTTCCCACTGAAAACACGCGCCGCTAATTGCACGCGTGTGCAACCATTTCTGCGAGATTTTAGATATATATATACACTTGCCACCAGGCCTCCCGAATAATTGCTGGCCGTCACTTTTTGGTGTGGCTAAAAATGTGAAGAAAAAACAGAAGAAAAAAAAAGAAAATATATCAAGACAAAACAAAACAAAACTTGGGGGCTAAATCGCCGCACCGAGCAGATGAAATATCCGTGTTGCAATCGTGTTTTTTTCCATGCCGCCCCCGTCCCATTTCTTGAGGATTTGTATCCACAGCCTCACAAAACAACAAGACAACGCCACTCGAGAAGATGATGTTGTATGGGGCAGACTCGGTGCTCGGTGCTCCCACAACATTGTCAAAAACAAAAACACCCATCAACCCATCCCCAGTGACCAAACGAAGACATTCGTCGCCGGCACTGTGGTTTTCGTAGCGATTAAAACTTATGAAAAATGAATATGTTTATTGTTCGACTTGACTTATTGCCGCCTTCCCCGTCGCTGTTCGTGCATCTTGTTAACACGGTTGACTACAACTTCTGCATTTTGAGCGGCGGTAATCAAATGTTTTATGGAGGAAGCTACCGCTGCATTTTCATAGCCAAGCTGAGCAGCCAAATTATGGGCTTTTTCTGTAGCCGCAGGCATAGAGAAATAAAGTTGGGGATGGCTTAAGGAAATATTTGTACTTTATTTATTTATTTAAAAAAGAAATAATAATATTTTGGTTACCTTTCGGAACTAAGATATTTTTTATGGTATTATTTTTAAGAATTTTAATATCAAATATTTTAGTTTAGGGTTTCTTTGAGGCATAGAAACAATTTCTTAGACCATTAGTAATTCCCATACCCGCTGTTTTAAAAACTTGTCGAGTTCCCAGCGAGATCCACTGTGTTCTGCCTTATAAAGAGGCTCGAGTTGCGATGCAGGCCCCTTTTCTGTCGTCTCAATTGCCCGCCCACCGCCCGCAATGACGGCCGCTGAGATCGGCGGCCTATAATTATGCGGTTGGGCCCCTTTGATCAAGTCTCCCCCCTCAACAAAGCGGCATCTTCAACTGCAAGATAGAAAAGAAGAAGTTCGGTAACTGGATACTGGTGAAAATTGCGCTGGTTTTCCCTCCCGATTTTCCCTCGCCGCTGCCTGGCGGCCAAACAATTTTCGGCTAGTTTTGCAATCGACTCCCACAGACATCCCGCATTTCCCTAACGGCCGACGGCTAGCTGGGTTTTCCTATAATTTTATCTCCCTGTTTTTCTGTTTTTCGTTCATCAAATTGAGTTAGCGAAATTACTATAATTTTGTGGGAAATTTTATGGGTCAAATTTCAGCTGTGTTGACAATGCGCCGCCGTCTTAAACAAAAAAAAATAATAAAAAAGTGGGTAAAGCAGACGCGCCGCTGACCGCAGCACAATTTTATTTTCCATATTTTCGTTTTGTTTTTTACTAATTTGCTTAATTAGCGCGGCTTGCACACATATACGGCTTTATTTTTTACACGATTTAATTGGGTCTATGTATTTATTTTTATTGTTTTTCTCTTTGGTAATTTCAGGGGGTCTGGTCTCTTCTTAGCTTGGCTTTTATTTTGTTTTATTCGGTTTCGGCCTTTCTTATTTCTCTCACGTTTTGGGCTCTACACAAGTTTATGTTCGCAGCCTGAGAGCTCCGTCGTGAATTGAGTTTGAGTTTGAGTCTGGTGGAGTACAGTGAAACGAGGTACGAGGTACGCGGTACAGTGGAGCAATCCGGATCGACGGGGCCCCATTAATGCTGGAAACGTGATGTGCGGCTTTTTGTGTAACTCGCCGTGAGAACACCGCAACATCGCAACTCCGCAATCGCTCAGGTTTTCGCTTCGTTTTAGATGACAGCAGCGAATTGAAACGTTCAATCGGATCCAGAGAAATCCACAATCCAGCCATCCAGCAATTGCTGCACGTAGATCATCGATCGATCCACGGATCGGTTTTCCGTTTTCCCTTTTTCTTTTGTCTTTCTCTGCAATCGCAATCACAGGCCCATTTGCATACCCATACCCTCACTTACTCACTTCGGAATCGGATCGGCGTTAATCAGTCAATTGTGTGTGGCCTTCGGAGTGTGAAAATTGCTGCAATCGCTGAACTGAACGCACAGCTGCGATCGATGCAAGTACACATGATCCACATGGTTGGCGATCTATCATCTGGTGGCCGAGCCCTTGAAACGGGGGCTTGGCCCATTGCCCAGAGCGATAGGGTCAACGGGGGCTACTCTAAAATTATTTCCATAATCAAATAAGTCGTTTATGTCTCCGTTTTATCTATATAGTAAGATATACATTGAGCTACTTTTAAATCTTTAAAAAATCCAGAAAGATATTACTTTGTTATACCACAACAATAAATAATCTACCATCTTCAGTTTTTAACTAGTCCAAACTTTTAGAAATCCTAACGATCCACACCAAATCAGATTATTTCCAACCCACTTGATGATTTGCCATAATTCAATTAAAGCGAATTTATAATATCAGATTGTGTGTCGAAAGTTCAGATTCGTTTCAGATAGGATGATTAAAAAAAAGTATAAGATGTGATCTATTTTAGTTTTTTTTGGGTCTTCTTTTTAAAATATTTCTTTAAATGATTTGCATTCTAATGAAAAATAAAATAATTTCCTTGCAAGAAAATACTCGAATATTCTGTGAACATAAAAACACTAATGTATATTTAGCAACATTTTATGACTGGTAGCATTTATTATGCTAGAAACTAAATGTGAACTCTTTACAAGCGATTGTGAAATATGGCAGAGAATCTAGTACGCAATGCTGTGCCCATTTCAAGCGATCCCCCCAGTAATGATCGAAGCAGTAGCGCCAAATCAATTTCCATTTCTACTTAATGTGTGCAGCCGTAGCCGCGATGTGTGTGACCTCAAAGCTGGTTAGCTGGCTCTCTAGATAGATGGATATATCATCCAGCCGAGAGTGGAAACCGCAAAGCTAATTGCTTATGCACAGCGCATAACCTTGCCACTCCATGACACTTCTTGCTTCGCCGAGTACCGAGCACTGAGACTTGAAACCCCAGTTGAAACCCTTCCAAGCGTCCCAAAACCGAAGAATCGGCGAGGGGCATAGAGTGGAGAAAGCTTTCATCATCATCATCATCATTTTTGTGCAGCAGCAACATTGAAAAGGAATGGCGGATGGAATGGAATGGAATGGTTTGCAGTGCTTGGTAGCAGCTTGGCCAGGCTTAATTGAAAATTCACAGTAATGCCAGCTAGAAAACGACAGCTGCTGCGGATAAACAAGAGGAAACAGAGGAAAACGGAGGAAAAGGCAGCAGTCGGAGCAGAGAAAACACATTAAAATAATATAATTACATATATTTTTTGTTGTATTTTCCTTCTTGCCTAGACTTTTATACCGACTTATATCTTTGCCTCTCCTCTTCGCACTTTTATTTTGCTCTTAAGCGATTTATTTCTTCGGCTCTAGAGCTGAAGCTTCAGCTTGAGATTTCCGCATGCTTTGTCAACCGTGAACGGGCACGAACTTTCATTTTAAAATTCTCGAAGCGTGTTGCGCACACTCAAGTGAACTGAACTACCCGCCCCATTTTCCACCAAACTCGTAGTGTCAATTGCCGGGTAGTAGGAGAACGAACCTAGCTACCAAAAAATCCCAAGTGTCATCATCATCATCGTGATCACCACCTCTCCACCCAATTTCAAAACGAACTGTGGCATTAGATCTTCTTTCTGGCTTTTGCACTCGGCTTTCTTTGGAAACTTTCATGGCTGCCAGCTTGGCTTAATTCTAGCAATATATATGGCCAACAACGTCGACGTGCCTTGCAAATGGAAATGAAAATGGAAATACAAACATAAATCCATCCACAAAGAGCATCATCATGACGAGGCCAAAAAGATTCAGAATTGCATGCATGTAATTCGCTAATTAAAAGTCATAGAAAGTTTCCCCTTTCCATTGTCGTTTGTCGGGAAGTCTAGAAGTGTTTTACAGTCGCCAATCCGTAAGACATACTTTCGATTTTTTTTTAGCCAGGTGGTGGCCGGCACCACCCATCATAATCCAGCCAATTCAATCTCGAGTACCCGCCAGTTGTGAAAGTTCCCAAGACCCTGAGGAGGTGCCAAAAGTGAGGCCATTCTATTTTTCACACCTTTTTCTTTTATCTCTCTTACTTTTCCGTAAGCCATGGTCCATGGTCCGTGCTCCACCTGAAGGTGCAGATTATTTTATGTATAGCTTAGTGGTCATCTCGTTTGTCTCGTGCCACTGAATCAGTGAATCACTGAATTCGCTCATCGGGCACGTTGTTCATGCCAGATAAGCTCTTTCTTGTTTGTCATGTGCCGGGAAATTCTGTGGCATATTCATAAAGCTGAAATCCATGTGTCATACGAGCTGCGATACAGTAATCGCCAGCTTGCCAGCTTGAGCAGGGCTTACGCTGCTTAGCTGACGTCCAACAGGGCCTTATCTCGGACCTGCTTCCCGAAATATGGGAAAAGAGCTTTGGTTCTTATACAAAAAAATGTATATAAATTGCATATACAAATACTATACGTTTATGATGATGTCAGAGCTTTAAGTTCTTCAATGGTCTTTGGCGTACGCATGAATCAGCACTGATAACTTCTATAAGTACATAGAATCTGTTAATCTTTCAGCATAAACGGTAAAAATTAATGTTTAAATGTTTGTTCCCGGAATTTAACATTTTTGTACGCTTTTGAAATCTTGAATACATTGAATTTATCATGAATCAGCACTAATAACTTCGAAGTATTCAAAATCTTATAATATTTACCAAGAACGGAAATAATTCATAACTTAGTTTATTTTCGGGATTACACATTTCTATGGGAAATTACTTAAAAAATTATAAAAACTTACCCAAAAATTAAAATACCTTAGAAAAAAAAAGAGATTTTGAGTTTATCTAAAAAATCAATGACTATTCTCGAAAATAGTATTATTAATCATTTCGACTTAATCCATTTTGGTTTACATTCATCAAGCTGACTTCGTTCTTGCACCAAAGATTTATCACTGGCAATCCTTTTAAGTTGATTTTCTGCCATCACTATTTTATCGATTTGCATTGAACAAATAGTTTCAAATATCCCCCAACGGTTCAATCAGCTCCCAATCTATTTCGCTTGACTAAGGTGCCCTTCTCTTTTGAACAAGGCTGGGGTGGACCCTATCCATTAAATGTGGGTATTTGGGTGAAGGTTATCGGGTGTCGGACTCCTTCTTTTTTATTGACGCGCTGCAGTCTTCAGTCACTTTTGCTCTGTGTTTTTTCTCCTTTTTTTTCCCCCGTTTCCCATCATCTTTGGGTCTCCAGGTTTTCCAGTTTCTTAAAGGCCCAGCCCATTTCTCGGTGGAGCTTCTTTAATGATGTGTTTTAATTTTGCTTTGTCGTTTCGCTTCTTTTTTTTCGTTTTTGCCTGCGATTGCGTAAGCAGCGGATGACGCCGCCGACTCTTACTTTCTTTTTCTTTTGGCCTGTGCCGGAGTTAAAGTCTTAAAGTATGACTTAAATAAGAAAAAAAAAACCAGCATAAATAAGAGACAATTTGAATCGAATGTGAAAAGGAACTCAGCACGATTTTTTTTTTTTTGTTTCCACATTTATTTGTACAATTAAATCTTTTAACTTGCTGTGTTCCCTCGAGTGTTGAAGCATTTGCATTAATTAACTGCAGTGGGGAGAAAAAGCCAAGCGAATGAGCTGCAAAAGTTCAAGACGAAAAACAAAACAAAACCCAGGGCAGCACAAAAAGGAAGAAACTTATAATTTATTTCTTTAGTAAATCTAATTAACATATAAGCGGATTTTAGCTTAGCAACTCACACCAGCACACGCGCCTACTCAAATCATCACTCACCATTGCGAATTTGTTTTTGCTTTTGTTTTGTGTGAACTACGCAACGAGTCGAAAAACTCACGCGATCGCATTTTCTAACGACAAATATAAATATCTGAATATGTAGATGAGGGGAATATATATACTTATGCCCAGAAAGCGCGCACATTTATATGTATTAAAACTAAATAATAAATACAAAAGCTTAAAGCACATGGTATATGGTGTATGGCATTGCCATCATCGCACTGTGGGAGATTACCAAATACCGAATGGGAATTTATTACAAAATTGGTTCAGCCCATTCGGATCCAGAGTGGGATTATGTGGATTAGGGCTTTCGTCAAATCGATGTGTTGTTTGTATATTTAGAATCGAATCTAGCCGGCTTATTTATGTGCAACATTTATTTTTGGGGCCTGAAATCTTAACATCTCTGGTATGGCGAATTAATCCAGGTTTAACGCACCTCGTTCCACTGTGCAGTTCTTGTGGAAAAATTTTGAAGCCGATGAATGACACATACTAGCACCCAAAAGCACGAGAATGCCTTCTTTTTTTCTGTTTTTTTTTTCCATTTTGCAAAGCAACGCAAAAGGGAATGGAGATACCAACAAAAAAGTTGAAAGTTCGCTTCGAGACTTAATTCCATGTTTGTTTTATTTTCGTTTAGAAGAAAGTTTGGCTTAAACAAGAGTGAAAGATGGAAAAAAACGAACTGAATAAAATTAAAATGTGTGCAAAATCAGTTAACAGCAGCAACAACAGCAGCAGCAGCAACAACAAATGAGTGAATTATAGTGACAAATTCAAAAAGCCAAAAGTGACAGTGAATAATGTTGAGAGCGCCCACACAGCACATCGTGCAACTCGGCTTCGGAACGAAGACAACGACAGCAGCAGCAGCAACATCATCATCATCGACAGCGGCAACAGCAGCAACCTCCAGCGGCAAGCAGCAACATCAGCGCAAAACGCTGTTGCAACGCTTCCGGCAGCAGCAGCACAAGTTGCCCAAAGTCACAGCAGAGGAGACACATGAGACAGAATATTATTTCAAGCAGCAAGAGCAACTGCAACATACCTCTTCCTATCAGCAAGGTGACAATTGTCTGTTGTATCTGACAAAGAACCCAGAGCAATTGCTGAAGAAGCCCAAGAAGAAGAAGGAGCCGAGCAGCTACAACTTTGCGGCGGCTCTCAGGCGCAACAAGAAGCCAAAGCCAGCGGCAACATCCACGGACGACGACGACAGTTGTCGCAGCATCAACAGCAACAGCAGCAACACCAGCGGCAGCAGCAACAGTTTGTCTAATAGCTGCATTAACAATCATAACAACGCCACTCATTATAGAAACAGTAAAAACACCAGGCACACCAGTAGTAGTGCCAACAACAACGACTACATTGGTAATTACAATTGCAAAACAAGTGAACAACAAGCGTGGAAAGCAGCAAGTACAACACAGCAGCAACAACTGCTCATTAGCAGGCCAAGCGATCGGAATTATCCCAGCAGCAACATCAGCAACAATAACAACAACAGCAACAGTGGTGGCCATATCATCATGTCACCCACTTCGCAGGCGCCCACCCGAACTTCCCTCTTCGATTCCTGTCATCGAAAGATCCGCCTGATCGGCGGCGGACCCGTCGCCTTCTTGGGCGGATTGGTTGCGTAAGTTTTGAACTGACATTTTCAAAATGAATTTATAATGGGTATATTCTCGGGGAAACAATAGAGAACTGTATGATTTGTGTTTCGGGTGGGATTATCATCGTACTAGAGGAGGAGTAGAAGGAGGTGGGGATCCCCCCGAACCGGTCTTCTATAACAACTTTTTGCCAATTTTAGGCAGTCTGCGTTTCCAGTTATAATACGTCAGTTGTGTCAATCATATTGTTCACCAGGTTACACAGGAACACAAAATTAAACTTTGTGAAATTTCCACGAACCATTTCAAGTTTTCCATGATATTTGGGTGCTCCTGAGTAAAAGTCCCATACAAAATTATTTTCCATCACCTACAGGTTCCGCGGTACAGCTAAGAATACAAAAAACCGATGTTCACCGACATTTTGAATTACGTGGCTTATATAATTGGACTAACCTTTATTATTTTCGGTAGGACATACTCTCAATACATCACGGCATTCCTAAAAAATAGTCCCCATTGTGAACCATTGCCCATGTCTTTGGAATTCGACGCCAAAGGTGAAAATCCCAAAATTGTAGAGATTTTTCTGATGGAAAAACAATTCTGAGAGTTAAATCTTGAATGGAACTAATTTTAACTATTCATTGTATCTATTGTTCATTGTATGCTTTAATTTCGGTTTAAAGCGTTTTCATAAGGACATTTTATTGGATTTCTTATACTAATAAAACCGATTTTTTGATTTCATTATCTACTCCTAAATGTTGTCAAATTTTGAATAAGTCATGGCAACCTCTAGAACTAAGAAACTGAAATACGTTCACTGAACATACACAGAGAAATGTAAATGTTTACTCCCATTCTGTAGGATGCCTTGACTTTTTTAAAATTTGACAACATTTAGGAGTAGATAATGAAATAAAAAAAATGGTTTTATTAGTATAATAAATCCAATAAAAAATATTCTCATGAAATCGCTTTAAACCGAAATTAAAGCATACAATGAACAATAGATACAATGAATAGTTAAAATTACTTCCATTCAAGATTTAATCCTCAGAATTGTTTTTCCATCAGAAAAATCTCTACAATTTTGGGATTTTCACCTTTGGCGTCGAATTCCAAAGACATGGGCAATGGTTCACAATGGGGACTATTTTTTAGGAATGCCGTGATGTATTGAGAGTATGTCCTACCGAAAATAATAAAGGTTAGTCCAATTATATAAGCCACGTAATTCAAAATGTCGGTGAACATCGGTTTTTTGTATTCTTAGCTGTACCGCGGAACCTGTAGGTGATGGAAAATAATTTTGTATGGGACTTTTACTCAGGAGCACCCAAATATCATGGAAAACTTGAAATGGTTCGTGGAAATTTTTGGCTGTGTACCTGTGTTATTAATTACCCAATTTAAGATCACTTCTTATAGCACTTGGCTATAAATTAGCATATCTTAAAAACCAGATTGAGAGCTATTTTTAAACAATCGAGTTATTCCAATAAAAGTTATATTTTAACTAATAATTTAAATGTAGACAAGCTAGTTAAAGTGAATGGATTAGATATTATTCCTTTTTATAAAATATCAAAAATGATTTATGGTATTTGGTTTCTAATAATTACCATTAATGTATTACCCTCAACATTATGCTCGTTAGCATTCACTCCATTGCGATCAACTTTCTAAGGTCAAGTCATGGAGAATTGCACAAAGTTATAATTTGTCCGCATTAGGGAAATACTTAAGATACCCGTGTCAGAGGTCGAACAAAGGAAGCCGAAGCCAAAAAAAACTGAACAATAAAGAATGCTGAAAACAGAGCAGAGCCCGAGATAAATGCGGTATTTACTCATTTTTATGGCTTTAATTACGAGCATTTCTCAAGCGGCTTTTGTAGAGTTTTTTGGTTTTTTTTTTATTTTGTGTGGTGACCACCAAAAGCACTCTGTGGTGTGTGCAAATTCAAGGTTCAAGCGGCAATTAAAACATCACAAGAGTGGAAGCAGCCAAGAAACAAACAGAAATAGAAAAAGAAACAGAAACAAAGGCGGCCAACTAAATTTATGCATATGCTGGGCCTAAAGGTATCAAAAATGCGTCTCGAAGGTCACCCACCAGAATTAGTTGGTGACCCAAACAAGGGCTCTGTAAAAGGTAACTGTAACTTTCCGACTATTTAGCAAACAGCTGATGCTGCTTCCTTATTTACCGTGTCCAAATTTAAGCATTATCTGCTTTGTGATCTGGCTTTATTTGAAAAGCAAAGTTAAACGAACTCTCAAATTACCGAGGTGAGACAACCGCAAAGCGTTGACACTCTGCCACCGAGCGAACAGAGTGCGCTGAACTGATAATTAGTTGGGAAACCAAATATTGACACACATGAACATGCATAAATGCTATAGGAATAGGAATGGATATAGGAATACTATATAAAAGACGGGGGTGTTGTATAAAGTTCTGAGTAACAGCTTATTCACTGGTTTGGGGGTCGTCTTTGTGCATGCAACTCACATACACCCACCACCCCCCCTCGAGAACAATGACTAACCGAATGGGCATACAAACCGAGTGAGAGGAGGCAGCACAGAACCTCATAACAACAGTCATTTGTTAAGTAAGCTGGTGGAGGCAAGACGGCGGCGGATTAAGGGGGGAGGCATTATGAGAATGATAATGATAAACCTGTCAGGCCAACAGACCCACAGAGAGTGTCAATGGCACACTAAGCTACCAGGCCCCACAACAACCCCATCCACCAGTCCGAAATTTACATAATAATGCCCAAAAGTTTTTGATTATCTCATTTGCTTTGGTTTTCTTCAAGAAGTCCCAAAATTTAAATAAAAAACCACCTATGTAAACAAATAAAAAATTAACAAATATAAATCTGACAAGAAAAAACTCAAGTCTTCATAAATGAGTAATATTGTCTTCGGTCGGACGAAGACCTCTGTGTGGCGAACTGTACTTTGGGGGTAATTGAACACAAAGGAATATCAAAGCCACTTTTTAAACTTCCTATGCTAATTTTTTTTAGCATATACTTAAAAATAATGTGTTTTTGGCATATCTTTTAGATCTACCAATCTGAGAACTAGAATTATTCTTATAAAAATGAGGTCAGATCATATGACTCACAAAAGAGCTTTAAATATTCTGCATGCTAAAACAGAAATCATTTTAAGTCTTCAAGTATTTGTGTTGGTCACACCAACGTACATTTTGTTTCGTATAATTACTTGGTCACACTGAAATAAGATTAATTTCCTAAGTAGTAGTTTTCTTTTTTGTTAGAGTTTCACTCACCCATCCACGAAGGAAGTGGACACCGCCTCCAACTCTTTGGGTTTCTTTTTTCCTCCTCAGTTACAATGGTCCAGTACAGAAAAGTAAAGTACATACAGCCCAAACACACATGTTACTTGCACTTTTTTCCCCATTTTCTTACCCATGTCTGGGCATTATTAATCTTGGTGGCCACAACTTTTTCCCTGCCCTTCTGCCAGCTGCTCAACTCTGGCTCGTTGGGTTTTTCGCTCCACATGTTTGCCTCCGACTTGGGGGCTTTATCATATGGCCCAGAGAGCTCCGTTGCTGTTACCGTTTCTGCTCCAGCTGGTCGCTAACGTTTTAATTTCCTGTCCCAATTTAATATGTTTTGTATGCCGGACTTTTATAGCTTGCCCATTTAGCTTTTGCTGATTTGCGATTTACGAGCAATCAATTTTTGCAAAGAGAAGAAGGGAGAGAGATATATTTTTAGATCTAGATGAATCGGGTAGAGTATAGTAGAGTATAGCTCTCCATTCCCATCCATTAGTTCCGACTGCTAATCATCTGGGCTTTAACCCGCCGCCTCGCAGCTGTCACAGCACCTTGGGCACAGGTATTCAAACGAGAACAGGTGCTCCGGCGATCCCAAGCTTCTGTCGCCGCCGTTCATTGACACTCTACGCACTGGACCACTTAATGACTGACGAACTGAATAACTGACTAAGTGACTAACTGACTGACTGATTAAGGGAACAGAACAGCTGTCGAGGAGACAAAGACAAAGGCAAAGCGCCTGCGGATCAAGCTCGAATTAGTGCAGCCAGCAGGCGTATCAAGGTGCTCAACTCAACTCGAGTTCATTACGATTGCCTGACGGCCAGCAAGTCAGCGATGGAGAACGAGCAATTAGCTCTCAGGGATCCCAAGAATCAGAACTGGCAAAGGTTTCTTGGTATTAGGTATAACATTTGCTAAAGAAACCTTTAAAGTTAGAACGCTCAATGATAAATAAATAATGGTTTGCATTTGATTTGGGAAAAATACGCATTACTCATTTTGAAAATAGTAAACACATAATTATAATAATAATAAATCAGATGAGGTTAAATTATTTTAAGAACTATATATTAGACCAACTGTTTCTATGTGACTCCTTTGATCCGACCTAAAAAATATTGAAGTAAACTCCCAAAATCCAACGGCACTTCGAGACAAATCGAGTGCAGTGCCCAAAGTTGAGAACGATTACACTGTGCAGCATTTTTACTGTTTTTTAAATTTACCTCGACGGATGCTATATTTTTGGATTCGTTACGAATTCCCAAGTTAAACTGCGTTTTCCAAAAAGTTCCCCGGCGCAAGGAGTCTAAGCAAAAGGACCTCAAAGTTCGAAAAATGGTAAAATTGGCCAACTTTGCGGAGCTCTCAGAGGCAAATGGATGCATGGTTTGATTCAATGTTAAAGTTTTTTAAAAGATACACCCTTTATCTTTCAAACCCCATACTTAAAATAATTTTAGGATTTTTTTTATGGCAGAAATAAATTCCAGAAAACTTAGTCAAAAAACTTAAAAACTTACAACTGCGGTCAAAATAGTAGTAGTGTTGCCGCCTTGTGTTTTTAAAAGTTTGATGTTGTAACTTTTTTTTATCCAATTAGTCTAATAGTAAAATTATAATCAATACAATATTACCAGGAAGAGATCAATTACAACAACAAACTTTTAAAAACACAAGGCGGCAACACTACTACTATTTTGACCGCAGTTGTATGTTTTTAAGTTTTTTGACTATGTTTTCTGGAATTTATTTCTGCCGTAAAAAAAATCCTAAAATTATTTTAAGTATGGGGTTTGAAAGATAAAAGGTGTATCTTTTAAAAAACTTTAACATCGAATCAAACCATGTATCCATTTGCCTCTGAGAGCTCCGCAAAGTTGGCCAATTTCAGCTTTTTTCGAACTTTGAGGTCCTTTTGCTAAGAATCCTTGCGTCGGGGAACTTTTTGGAAAACGCAGTTTAACTTGGGAATTCGTAACGAATCCAAAAATATAGCATCCATCGAGGTAAATTTTTGATGCTGCATAGTGTTATTCGTTTGGGAAGAGAAACAATTGCCATAAAACAAACTAGGTTCTTCTAATTTCGACCCCCAGCTTGAGTTGGCCGACAATTGTGCAACGGTAGCCAGCGGAAAACGTTAGTTGCCCAGATGCTGGCCGTAATTATTTGCCCATTAGTCGGCGTATGGCAAATGTTGGAAATTTGGAACACGACTTTGGAGTCGGATGAGGGGAGCAATGCCAAAGCAGCAAAGGTCAACGGAAATTTCCATTTCCCAGAACCACTCGGCGGTTCAAAGTGATGCCAAAAAGATGACAATGGGCGAGTTGGCAGCCTCGTGAACTTCTTTTCAACATAATTGCAGGTGGGTCCAGGGAGAAAAGAACAATAACAATAGATGTAACTCCAAGATTCACGGTCTTAAATGGGGTAACATAAATCTTTAATATATAAATCGGTAGTAAATTTGTTTGTAATATATTGCATATCCCCTGTTTATTTATATATACTTTTTTATATTTATTTAAAGATACTTTAAAAGGCTTGAGGAAATTGTTTTTTCTTTTGCCCCATATTACATTTGAAGCTCGTTAAATTCGACCTAAAAACGTAGAAAAAACTCCGACCCCTTTAAAGTTCATTAAAATAAGAGCATCATTTGTCTCTTTTTTAATATATTTGTATGAGCCATCTTTGTTAGTTTTTGCCCGAAGTAATTGCTACCGCACACAGGTAGCAGCACATAAAACAAAGTTTTTATGGGTTTTCTTCAGTGTATTTGTATTGTATTTTCAATTTCACCCGCATGCAAAATTGCAGAAACAAAAACAGAAACAGAGAAGCAAAAAGTGAGTAACGAAGCCCGTAAAAGATTACCTTGACTTCGGGCCAAGTTCCGGCTGAGGTGGCTCATTTACGTGCCCAGCTTTGCTCCCTCTCGTTCGCTCTCTTGGCCGCTTTTTAATCCATTTAGCCACATGTGATTGCCCGTCATCAGCTGCCATCCATCTACCTGTCCGGTTGAAGCGACTCTCTTTTAAATACTTTCCATTATTATTATTATTATTTTGTGTCTCTTGCTTTTGTCTTCATCAGCGAAACATTAATGTCAGTTGTCGTCACCCCCGGTGGGTCGAGGGGTCCCGAAGTGGCGAGGTGATGGGTGGGGGGGTCTTGGACAAATGACTCACCCAATTCACACACAGTGAACATCGGACAGCTGCTGTCGTCAGCTGTGTGCGAGAGAGTCGCTCTTCTAAGCCCTCTTCTCTCAGCCACCAGTTACCAGTTAGTTCCCAGTTGCCAATCACCAGTTACCAGTTACCAGTTCCAATTCCCATTCCCAGCCAAAAAACTTGTCTCTCTCTCAGCAGGCGATTCTGGTTATACCCAGTACTTGAGGGGAAATAATGTAGATTAGACTGTCATATAATCATAAGCTAAATCAGGGCCACAGATATTTAAGTAAAAGTTTTGTTATATTACATGTTTAATTAGTTCCTTAAAAATAGGAAGAGAAAAATTTAGAAAAATAGGGTTTGTTTTTTGATGATCTTTAAAAAAAGCTATCGTTATGAAAGTGTTTCTCTGTATAGATCTTATTATTATTATATTATCTTTTATTTTAAAAATTGCCTTTATATTTGTGGTAAACTTGGATTACAGAGTATTTCTCCTTTGAAACTCTTAACCACTGCCTTCCCAAATGCTTTCGTATGCTGAATGAGTGCCGCAGTGCCAAACGGGCGAAACGGTACTTTTCGATTTATAGCCGGGGCTTTTGTCTTGTGCCAAAGAGAAAGAGACGGATGCAAAATGATTGGGATTCAGTCACATTTTGGCAGAGGCTGATTCATATCGGCGCTTTTGGACATTTTCCCAAACCCAATTCACTGTCATCCTCCTCAGTCATCCATCCAAATATCCATCGACATCCGCCATCGACAAAAAATAACGTTAATTAAAATGTATACTTCCTAAGCTTGCCATGTCCGTGTCAATACACAGGAAAAAATAAATTACTTTATCGCTTTTGCAAAAAAAAATTAAAAAATATTTGATTTAACTTACTATTAGTACGATTCAGTTTTAAATACTTAAATACATTTAATGAAAAATTCTGTATTAAAATGTAATTTTTTTTAAGTTTAAGGTTTTTTTTAGTGCACTTATGTTCATTGGCTTGACGGTAAACTTTTGTCTTTGTGCTTGATTAATGCGTAATTTCGTATTGTTAATTGTGACACACATTTAGTGGAATGGTGGGGTGGTTGGGGGTATGTATGGGGGGTATGGAACCGCTCCCACAGCTTGTCTATCTGCGTAAATGGAGCGTGGCTCTGATAGATTAATGCGTTCGCCATGAGCTGCTACACAGTTCCTCTATTGTCTGCCACATCCACATGCAAAATCAATAAAACCAACCTCAAGCTCCACAATTAGTGCGACAAATGCAGCTAGCTCATCGAGAATAATATGCAATCCGTTGCTATTGTGCAGAAAACAATATAATTAAATTGGAATTTACTTCCCTGTGGTACCATCCATAACAAAAGAAAATAAGTCTCTGGCTTGTCGAAAGCCAGTCACTCTTATAAACAAAAACCATAGAAAATCTTGTAGGTTTTACTGAAATATCACAAGATAAATTTTAAATATATTGAAATAATTTATATATTCACAATTTTCAAATGACATCACATTTTTGGTTGTATCAAGAATTCTTTTAAAATGTTTACAACCCATAAATGGCTTTTATTTGGCTGAATCATTCTGTCTTTACCAAAATAATTTCCCGCAAAATATAGTCGCAAATTCTTTGAAAGTGTCTTGTAATTTATAGTTATATTCAAAGAACATACATAATTCTGATGTTGTTCAGTCCTCAGCTTGCGATTAATTGAATAAATTTCGTGTCATTTCGCCGTTTGTGATTCTTTTTTATTAATTTATGGCTGCAATTTTGTGACACCTTCATCAACGGAGGGAAACACAGTGTGGCGGAGAAGGGAAAAGGCACGATGATCAGCAGTTTGAGCAAGGCTAATTGAAGGCAACAACAACTGAAAGCTGAAAACAACACGGAACAAAATGAATATTAATTGTTTTAAATAATTTTGAACTTGGCAAAGGCAAAGGCTAACGAAAGCGCTGATGGGGCAAACAGGCAATTTGACGAGCGTTTCTCCTTCCCTCTCACACATTCTGTCTATCCATCTCATCTTGATTTTTATTTTGCGGCGCGCAGCTGTTTGATTGTCGCACGTTTATGTACTTCTTGTTTTTGGCTAGTACGGTGGGTACATTGTACATAGAATCCCAAATTATAAATTCCAGAAAAGCTAAACAAAATTGTGAACTCTAATTTCTTAAAGAAATTTTATTCAATTTAATTTTTTTCGTTTAATTTTATTTATATTTAACAAACTGAACACCATAAAAATTTTATAAAAATCTAAATAAAAAAAACATTTTTTTTATATACGAATTTTTTAGTATTAGAATTTTTTATTGGCTAGGATTATTTCAAAACAAAGACGAAATACAAATAAGAATATGTAGCCATTTTACTTTTAGTGAAAAACCTTTGCCCCCTGATGTAGGCAACGGAAAATGACTTTTAAGCTTTGTCCTTTGACAAATGTTCAGTCCAATGAGTTTTCAAGATTTGCATTTACCTCGATAGTAAGATGATTTAGGTAGACTCCACTGTAAACATTCTGTTTCCGTCGCTTTTCTGCAGTCATCATCGACATCGCGATGGGACATTCGTCTGCGTCATTCAAAGAAGGGAAAATAGAAGAAGAGTATGCGACCAGAACCGAGAGACAGACGCGTGTTTGCATAACAAAATTTATGAGAGCTACGTTTGATATTTGCGCAATATGTGCAATATGCGATATGAAAGCTCAAATGCAAACTGCCGTTACCAATTTCCTTCAAAGTGCAGCGCCAGAACGAGAGGCCTATATGGTGTAGATTGGGAGAGTGGGAGAGCGGGTGAACAGCTGATTTGTGTGGTGGGGGTTCTCTCTACCGCTCTCTCTCTATCGCCGTCTCCCCGCTTTGGAGCTCTCGCTTCTAATGGCACTGGGCAATCGGGCCCTCTCTCTCCCGCGCACACAATCAAAGCGCACTGCGCCGCGGCAAAGGTGCGCGTCGCGACAGACAGACAGTCTTCTGATTCCGCTGCCGAACGGCGGGCCGCACGCACGCAACAAAAAAACAAAGGAAGCCCATAAATATTGCCAATAAAAGCAGCCAAAAATAAGACAAAACAAGAAAAACAAAACAAAATATTCAACAAAAGTCAGCGATCACTCGTTTCCTTCGGTTAACGGTACGCGTCATAATCAACAAATGAAGCAAAGCAAGGAAAACAACACCAATCCGCAACTGGGTGAACTTTAAAGCAAAGCAAAACAAAATACAAGAAAACACAGCAACAAATTACTGATCAGTTCTGGGATCATAATATCCTCTATTTAATCCGGAAATTTAGCATCAAATATGAATAAATCAAAATAAATTGTATTTATTTTAAAAGTCAAAAATGAACGTTTTGAAATGAATTCTTGAGTTCATTCAGATAAATCAAGTGGCAAATTGATTTGTGATACAAACTCGAGAAGTTGTAAGCCATTTAATCAATTTTTTTGTGTGTTAAAACTAATAATATTTAAAAAAAATATAAAAATGGTCCAGAATGATCAAATTTGTTTCCCTGTGCATTAAAAATAAACCACAACCGGCGTACGCGTCTGCGTCAGCGCTCACGTCAACACGCCAGCTTCCAGCGTTCGCGTCACCCGTTTCAATGGACTTGAAAAACGCGTTCGACACCCGATTAACCGGCCCCCCGCCCGCGATTAACCTTCAAATGAGTTTGTGATTTGTCCAAGTCCCCTCCCTCTTTCAAGCGTCGCCAAATAGTCTCTATTGTGAAGTTTCTTTTGATTTTGTGCACTCGATTTTTCCCCACTTCACTTTACTTCACTTCACTTTACTGACAATTGCATAGTAGCCACACATAAAGAAAAGTGTATGTATTAAGCTGAATGGGTTAATTGGTTAATGTGTTGTTTCTGTAGTAGGCAATCTAAAAGCTCCTTCCAATCAAATAATCTTATCTTGGGGACTGTTTTGAAAAAGCTTCTACTTGTATGATTGATAGTGACGATTTCCGCCAAAGAAAATTACAGTGGAAGTAAAACTTTACCATTTTGCGATTATTTTGTTTTTAAAATTATATTTGCTCTTTGATCTTAGACTTGTGACTCACAATAGCATAGGAAGTGGTGCTTCAAAAAATGTTCTCTAAAATGTTAAAAATGTTGGTTTTTTTAAAATAAACAAACGGAAATGATATGCTACTATATGTTTCCTGTGTATTTCACAATGGTTCCCTATAACTTAAACTGATAAGAGCTATGTAAATAGTTTCGATACCGATCGTTATCGGTGGAACAGTTTACAATAGCAACCGGTTGGATTCCCATGCACGAATTTCTTAATCGACTCAGCCATGATTTATTCCATGCACTTGCTCGCCGCCTCATTTGTGCCTCATGAATTCGGTTGACTCACGAATTGACATCGATCAAAGGAGGGCAGACACATCGCCAGTCTTTGTACTTGACTATACATATGTCTGTTAATTAAGCGCCCGCTTCGATTTGCCATGATAATTTATACGCACTTGGGGAAACCTTTCGATATTCTTTTAATTGACCAACTTTTGCTTTTACACGTCTCAAACTGCTTGCATAGGTGTGTTCTGTTCCTTTGCTCAATAGATAATTATCATCCGTGGCAATAAAGTAAACAATCCAGTCCAGTTGCGGTGAGTGCGGTGCGGAATAGTGTGAATCCAACTGGATAAATGCACCGCTCGATCACATGACGTAATTCGCGCCCGGTTGAGTGGCCTCTAGTGCCGCCTTCGCTATTATGCATTCTGTATGAATATCTGACGAGTGAACGGTTCCAACCGGTTACAGATGCTATTGCATCTGAGAGATGGCATTGGCAAATTGGGCTTGAGATTGTCGATCTTAATGCAGTAAACGCTCCCTAAAGCGGACAATGCGGTTCATTTTGATCATTAAATAAATCGGATGCTCTCTTTTAATCAATGAGACAACAATATAGCAATACAGCAGTGATCAGTACCGCTCTACCCAACCTCTGCCGGCACACGTAATATAAAACACGAAAAGTTCTACAATTATATCTTCGAAACATCGTTTCGGATTAAAAAAAAAAAACTTGAGATCAGAAAATGCATATGCTGAATCAGAGCACTGTATTCAATTCATCTCCAACTCCAGCGTAATTTAACCCAGCTCTATTTGCGTCTTGGGGCTTAAAGAGTTGCTGGCCTACATTTGGCTTGTGCGGTGGTGTCTGCCTTTTATGTATGCCATTTACTTCATGGCACCCCGAGCTATCGTGTATCAATGAGACGTTTATGTGATGCCATTATTCTGTCACGTTTCCATGCTCATTTCGGCAGTCGATTTTTTTCCATTTCTGTGGCCTGGCCTGGGCCCTTTTTGCCTCGAGTGTTGAGCACAAAGAGCCGGAGTCAGACCACAACAATATTTGTAGGAGCCAGACCCCAAGACGGAGCTAGTTAGACAGGCTGTGTTTATGGCCAGACCATTACATCATCCCCATCATGTCATTATTGGGGTGACAGTCAACAAAGTTTGTGGCCAATTCCGGCAGTGAAAGCTCCTTCGCTTGAACTCACAGTGGAACATCTATAATTCGAATCGCAAATAAAATCAAACCACTTGAAAAACAATACATGATGAAATAGAAGGTCGAACCACCTTCCTTATAAGGGCTCATATAATTCCCAACAGGTTCTAGCCCCAAAGCTTTAAATGATTTATTTTCTTAAAGATATTGTTCCAAGCATGCCTTTATTATACTTATATCTCAATATATAAATAGTTTTTCGTTATATAAAAATCAAAGGAAATGTTCTCTGTAAAGAACACATATTCAAAGTGTCTGCCTCGTTTTTCCCTATATCTTATCAGTCCTTTATTGCTGTTCTTGTTATTGTCTTTGGCCGCAGTGTAGTTGCATTCTGGCTCGTTTGCGACTATTAACTTATCGTACGACTCGGTTATATCTCCTCTCCGCCGCTGTGGTTGTTGTTTTAGCAGTTTCAACACCTTTGGACACTTACACCGCCGTTACTTTCGACATCGTCAACAACAATAACCCGCCCTCACCCACACAAGATGGTATATAGGCGGGTATATACTTACACAGTTGATAGCAGTTATGGAAAACCGCGATACGGACGAGGAGAAGGCGGGGAGACAAGGGTCTTCCATTGTCTATTGTCGTGGATGTGCCTTTGTTTCTGGGCGTAGTTTAGCCATTGTCTGATATTAAGCAATACTTCCAACTACACCTACTCTCGATAAGCTCCATGTTCATTTCCATTTCATTCGCTGTTCTTCTGTAATAATCAGCCCAGTTAGTCGGTCTATTTATCCATTTGCTCGATTTCATCAACTCAACAGCTATTTCGAGATAGAACTATTAGAATAAACATAATTTGTAAATTGTACCTTATGTGTGTCATATGGACGAAATGTTTGGGGAATGAATAAATATAAAAATGTTTTATCTATCTTCATATATTTTTTTGTTTGTCTCCCTATATATATATTTATTTATCGGGCATTTAGGAATTTAAAACCAAACATTTCTGATTTCATTTCAATGATTGTAACTTAATTTCAATATTCTATCTGCATGAGTGTTTTATATTTTGAATTTACATGATATGAGGTTCAGAAGCAATTATAATCAATATTATTTCAAAGTTGTTTAAGTTGATTGGACTAAAAATAGGATGAAAGCACAGTCACCAACTTAAAACAATAAACGGAGATAACCAGCTGAAAATGCATTGCCGTTGTCTACAATTTTCGAGTGACTAGCGACTTTTGAGTATGATTTGCGTATATATGAAGGAAAAAAAAACACGTAGCCATTAACAATTAATATTCCGTGCGATGTGGCAACAGCAAAAGCCTTTTAATTGATAGATCAATATCACGATGATTGGTTTTGTGCGTAGCATATGGTGAGGCCTATCGCAATATTTTGGGGTAAATGGCACACGAGAGCGGAGTCGGGAAAGCCAGTGAGCTTATCTGAAGTGATAGAGCGGCGGGGTGGAGAGGTGGAGGTAATTGGACATGTGTGTTCAGGGCCACTCTAATGGGAGGGCTCATATGGCCCAATTCGTGGTCCCTACGCTTTTCCACCTCCCCGGGGTGTTTGGGGCCATATGTTTCGAATCGCTGGTTGCAAGAATAATATATACAACATTAGGACAGGTTCTCGGCCGTTTATGGCATTCGATATTGAATTCCCTAAACTCTGGTTTCTGGCTAATTGATTCTTGACCAGCTCTGAATATTTCAAACTATTTGCCTTATCTTCGGCAAGGTCAAAGCCGAAGCTCCACCCACCCACCTTTATCCACCACTTCGTGCCAATACGGAAATGATGAGTTCGAATTTCAATTTTATTTATCACCAATTTTTTATGCACCCCTTTTTTTTGGCTCTACGTTTCCATTTCGATTTTTGCGGCCTTTAGTTTTAGGTTTTAGCTCGACTCGTAGCGACGCAGCGCGAAATGCGAAATAAAATCCAAACGTGCAAATATATTTGCGGCCTTTTCTGCGACATGGAAGCAAGGTGTTTATGTGTGAAAAAAAAAACACGGAATACTACGGGGCCCCTATAAACCCACTTTTTATAGGGCTTGTGTGTGACGTTTCCGAGGAACTTCTTGTGAAATTGCCAGAGCCCATAAGATGTCGCCTTATCGTGCCACATAACACGTCACTTTGATTGGCCCAGTGTGTAAATTGAGTGTGTTCGGGTGTGTGTGGGTTAATGGTTTGTTTGCCAGTAGTTCTCGTTCGATCGGAGGAGTAATAAAGTCGTCGCACGAATCGGTAATCGACTAAGAGCTTTTCCCAGTGAACGTGTTTCTTGGGTCTCCAACATAAAATATGTGTCACGAGAACGTTAGAGAGTGAAAGAATAAGAAAGGGGATTTCCATTAAACAAATTTAATTTACCTTTAAACTTTCTTATCATATTAAATGCGAAGTTGAAGAAGTCAGATGTAATACAGTCGGTATATAAGTTTATATATAAGCATTTATATTATGCTATCATTAGTTTAATCTATAAAGATTTGTAGAATGTGAAGAAGAAGCCCAAAATGAAGTATGTATAAGCTTTGGAAAATGTTTTGAATTATACATTTTAAAATCATAATTCTCTGGAGATTAAAGTATACAATTTTGTATTTAAATTTGGTTATAAAATTTAAAGAATCAAGGGAAAATTGGGACAAGTGGGACAAAAAACGAAGGTGCCACAGATCGATAGGTAATGGGGGTCCTTGGCATTATTTGGCACTTGATGGAATAACTATTACTTAGAGTGCCACCGCCAAAGCCACCCCCATCAACCTTCAAACCTCTCTCAAATGCGGGCGGATTTTCATTATCTGGCAGAACAACTGAACTGGGAAGTTGTTGTCTGGGGGTTACCTCTGCTCACCTGTGGGCGCCACGCCTCGCCGCCCCCAGCAAATAATGGAAAAACAAATGCGCACAATTGTCTGATATTATACACACGATGACTATATAGTCGGATGCATATATATATACATACCGAACATACATACGTGTTTAGGCATTTCGAGTTTTATCAGCACGCTTCACTGCTATCATGCGGGAACAACGGTCGGTGGGTGGCATAATTATAATCACAAGTGAGTTTATTTGTTTGAGTGCCTAAAGAGCCGCTTTTGCCACTGACTCTTCGGTCGACTGATAAATTTTATTTTAACTCGGTTATGCCCCTGAGCACGAGCATTCATATGCTACGCACTTTTTTCAAGCTCTTTGCATAAATGAAAACAAAAGACTTGTTGATTCTTAGTTGCGATAAGAAATATGCTTTTCATTCTTTTGTTTAGAGGTGGATTTTAAAGCTCTCAGAAGGCACGTGATCTCATACGATACACAAAAAGTACATGTTCTTATTGTAAAAAGTTTATTTTGGTTTCCTTTTCTCAGAATCGGAAAATAAATCACACACTTTTGAAAAGAATAAAATAGTTTATTAAATTGCAATGGAATGTTATCCATTAAGAGCAAGAATTTTATTTAGTCAATATGAAAATTTAACAAATCATTAACAAAGAGTAATAAATATATGACAATAAGTTAGTACTATGAATAATATTGGTATAAATCGTAGTTCTTGGATTCAGAAGATCGGTGTAAATTAAACATTCATTGGTGTTTGGTCTACAACATCCACTCCTTTTGGCCACAAACGCACTGGCGAATTCTGCGCTCCAGAGTGCGGACCGAGTTGATGAGCTCCTGGCAGAGGGTCTCTCGTTCGGGACATCCTTTGCATTTGACACCACCTGGACCGCAGCCGCAACTGCATGGTCTTTTGGTGGGGCGGGTGGGGCGAGTGGTTGTCCTTCGTGTGGTTCTTCGCGTTGTTCTTCGTGTTGTCCTTGGAGTGGTCCTGCGAGTGGTGGTGGTTCTCTTTGTTGTGGTTGTTGTCGGTTTGGTGGTTGCCTTTGTGGTTGCCTTTGTGGTCGCCTTTGTGGTCGCCTTTGTTGTTGTCGTAGGAGTCGTCGTCCTGCGCGTTGTTGTTGTAGTTGTTGTTGGAGCAGGTGTTGTTGTTGTCGTGGTTCTTCGAGTGGTTGTTGTTGGAGCAGGAGTGGTTGTTGTCGTTGTTGTTGGAGGAGGTGTTGTTGTTGTCGTGGTTCTTCGGGTGGTTGTTGTCGTTGTTGTTGGAGCAGGAGTGGTTGTTGTCGTAGTTCTTCGGGTGGTTGTTGTCGTTGTTGGAGCTAAAGTGGTTGTTGTAGTTGTTCTTCGGGTGGTTGTTGTCGTTGCCCTTCGAGTGGTTGTTGTAGTTGGTGGTGGGGCACATGTGGTCGTTGTTGTTTCGGGTTCACATGTGGTTGTCTCCGGCTCAGGATCTGGGCAACCACATTCCGTCCCGGTGGTGCAACCCACCAAGCCAATAAGCAAGATGCAAGCTGCAAAGGAATAATTTTTATTTCATTTGGTTCATTGAAATTCTCCAAAAAGGATCTTTCACCTACCAATAACTGTAGCTCTCATTATTGAAGTAAATGAGCTAAACACAATTTAATTAAATACTTGTGAAGGGAATTTGCAAACTGATACCTTACATGGCTTAATCCTGTCCTTTTATACAGTTTATGGTTATTCTGCAGTTTACACAGTGCATTTTAAAAATGGATTAAACGCCATTCGTTGAATAGGTAAACAAACTTGAACTCCTGACAATTTCGGCTCTGCAAATAACATTAAAAAACGTGCCAGCCTTTCCTTACTTTCCTTACATTTCAACTGTCGCGCGTGCAAAATATTTGCTCAAGTTTCAGGTTTTTGCCGACTTCAGAGGATCTTTTGGGTTATTATGTGGCTCTTTTAATAAGTTGGCTTATGGTAAGCCACTATGTAATATTTTACTACATATTCCCATAGAGGTCAAAATAAAATCTGTTCTTACATTCTTGGAAGGTTTCCTCAAGGCTTATGATGTAACGCCGTTTCTCACTTACGATATCAACTGTTTTGTAATTCTTAGTTTTATATATCGTATTGTTAGTTTTCAAGGTCGCTAGTTTTCATATTTTAAGATATGTTAATCACTTAAGACCCAAAAAAACCCTTCTTTTATCACAAAAAGAGTAGAGTTACTCATAGTTTTTCCACTTGATTCTCTCCGAGAGTCTTCTCTCTTCTTTGTTTCCACCCAATTCTTTTTTCTGGAGCGGACCGAGAGTAATATTTTTCAAGCGATAACATTTGAAGCGAGTCACTTGGGCGCTACGGGAGCTTTCGGTTCGCTCTTGGGTTCGTTCTTGGGCTAATTGTTTTCATTGCGGATCGCAGGAGGCAAGATGACCAAAGCAACGTAAACAATACCAAAAAATGAAAGAAACTCTAAGCTCAAAGGTGCCAACAAGAATAGGAGTAACGTTTGTATCTGAATCGGATCCAAAGAGAAAACTAAAAAGTTCGCCATCAACGTCGACCTCAACAATATCAACGACAACAACAACCACCGCATCGCCCCCACCGCCCCAAACTTCTTATGTGATTAAATGTCTGTTGAGAACGGCGCGTTTTATGTGGCAAGTGACGACAATACCCTCTAAAATCGGTGATACCATTGGTACCCTGTACCGTTATGCTCAGGACTCTGTCGATAGTTTTCTATGCGTAGCTGGGTGAGACTCCTTTTACAGACCTACTTTATGCCATAACCATTTCAATTTAATATAAAAAACAAAACTATATAAATTCTAGTAAACCATAATTTAATTGTAATATGTTTCCTCTTCAATTTACAGCAAGGCCCGTCGCAAGGAACGCGATGGCGATCAAAATTCAACAGACACCAAATTGTATTTGGAGGAAAGTGTCCTAGAACGTAAATTACCTGAAGCTGATCTCAAAGCCTTAGTGGATCTTCCAGCTGGTTTGGACTACAATGAATGGCTAGCGTCACACAGTAAGTTTACAAGTTTCTAAATATATAAACTAAGATCAAACTTACATGATTACACACTTTATAATAGTGAAAATACAGTCATAACCTTTTTCCCTGTATTATCACACACACCTTCCCATTTGAACTTCACGTGATTCTCCGATTTTCTTTCCAAATTGCCTCTATTTACCCACATCTGTCATTTGTCCCCATTGTCGGCAGCTTTATCGTGTGATTTACAAATGAGTTTAACGAGCGGCTGGCCCCAAGCGATGTCAGCTGCTGTTTGGCAAAAGTTTGATAGCCTAATCGCCACCGGGCACTCAGTGGCTCCGGTTGAGTGCCCCGATTTATGAAGCCATCCCGATGGTTTTTCATGCATTATCGGCCAACCGATGAACTTGAACAGAAGCCTTCTGTCTGGGCGATAGCATTATCTAATTGCAGTTTAAGGAGTGCAAGGGTACCCAAAAATGTTTGAGAAATGTTCTTTGTATATTTAAAAGCTAGGGAAATTCTTTAAAGAATATAAAAGGATTTAAAGACAATTTAAACTAATAAATAACCTTTTTAGTTCTATTTTTTAAGAGTATTTAACCCTATTTCTTTTCTTATTCAATGAATTATCCACGCCGTACTTTAATTAAATTCTATTAAACATTTAATATAATCCTAAGCCAATTTTCTGTGAGTCACATCTTAATTACTTGGCTGCTCCTCCGCCGGGAGGAGCACTTTTGGTTACATCATTGGAGGAGAACCGAATCGATTTTGAGAAATTACATCATCTTGTAAATAATCTGTTTGCTGGGTGGCAGAATGCAAATTACACAGTTCTTTGTTGACTCAAATGAGGCAAATAATTGGCAATGTATCAGCAAATTGTGGCCACCAAAAGTGCCCGGGGCATCCTCCTCTTTCTCCTCCTCCTCCTCCTGCTCCTCCTCCATCGTCTTCATTATCTTCCCTTCGCTTTTGGAAAAACAATCAAAGCCAAACTGTTTGTCGTGGGCGATGATCAGGGTCATTTCACGTCGCCCGATGGCGTCAGCTGTAGGGTTGTTAAAAAATCGATAGTGGACACCATCGATGTTTTTGGCTATCGATGGTGCTCACTATCGATACTATCGATAGTATCAACAATTAAAGAAAATATAAAAAAATTGTTAAAATAAAGGAAAATTATGAAAAAGAAATTATGGAAAATGAGTGGTTGACCTTTAAAAATTAGGGGGAAAAGAACGGTCTAACTTTTACAGCGATTAAAGTGAAACAAAATTCGATGTTGAGCCTTAACAATTAAAATACCGTCGTGTTCTTTAGTATATACTTTGAAATACTTATTTTTCCTTAAAATATACCAAAAGTTGCATGTAAAATTCAATTATTTTTTTGGAGCGATAGTATCGATTGTGGGTTCAAACAATCGATGTTTCCTAAATATTTAAACCATCGATAGTATCGATAGTGCTATCGATTTTTTTAACAACCCTAGTCAGCTGCAAGTTCATATGCAAATTTAATATTTGAAATTGCTGACTTCAGAGACCTTCTCCCTCTTGACTCCTCTGCTCACACCACACACACATCTTATCTTGGGATTGAAATTGGGCTGAGAAAAGCGAGTTGAGCCTAAGCCATTGGTTTGTTTTGCTCCACTTTTGCTAGCATTTCATAATGCAGGCGACCGACCGACTGACGTAATGAGGACACTTGTGCAAATATTGAGTCGGCATTGACCTTACCGGGTGGTTCCGCTCAATAAACATCATCGTGTGCTTATCTCTGAGCAGCAGACACTGAAAGAAACCAATCCCTTGTCGATGATAAGATAGCTTCTGCTTTGAAAGTTATCTGTGCACCAGCTGTGGCAATTATTTAGCAGGTTGTTGATCTACAATTTTAGTTTTAGGGTCTTGGGAATGATTTGTACACACAAAAAAAGAACTTGGTAAAATTAACCAAGTTTATTGTCAAACAGTCCCAAACCATAAAAATTGTCAATTCTGCCAAGTAAATAGGTGTATGTCTTTGCTAATTGTGTGTATTTTTTGTTGTGAAAGTAACTATTTGATTGGTAGAATTGACAATTTGTGTGGTTGAGGATTATTAGACAATTAACTTGGTTAATTTTACCAATTTTTTTTTTAGATCTATGATATTATTAATCTTTGAAATGATAGAAAATTCTAATAAAATTCTTCCCTTCATTTTCAGCCCTCGCTCTATTCGAGCACGTGAATTTGGTTTATGGAACTATTAGTGAATTTTGTACACAATCCGGTTGCGCCGATATGACCGGACCCGGCAACAGGTGAGTTTTAATTTTGTTTTATTATATTTAAACCCCCAACTAATGGTATTTCATCCTCCCAAATAGAACGTACTTATGGTTCGACGAGAAGGGCAAGAAGACGCGCGTCGCTGCTCCACAGTACATCGACTATGTGATGACGTTCACCCAGAAGACGGTCAGCGATGAGTCGATATTCCCAACCAAATACGCCAACGAGTTCCCCGGCTCGTTCGAGTCGATCGCGCGGAAGATACTACGCTTGCAATTTCATGTGATAGCGCATCTGTATGCGGCGCATTTCCGAGAAATCGCGCTGCTCGGCTTGCACACCCATCTAAATCTGACGTTCGCGCACCTCACCGCCCTGCACAGGCGCTTCAATTTGATCGACGAGAAGGAGACGGACGTGCTGCGCGACCTTGAGGTGGCCCTGCGGCTGACGGACGACACAGGTGGTTCGGGATGTCAGGATGCCACCTCCTCGTCGTCGTCGGTGCACGAGCACTCCTCCGGCGAACTGCAGCATCAGCAGCAGCTTCACCAGCAGCAGCAGCAACAGCAGCAGCAACACCACAACAGCAGCAGCAACAGCAACTCCTCGGCGGAGGCGTTGCACGTCAATTCACAAAGTAACAACGGCAGCACCTCCGCCTCCGTCTCCCTAATCGATGGCGATGCGGTGGCGCCGCCCATCTGCACGCAACCGGAGGCGGGAGCGGGCTGCAAGCCGGCGGGCAGCAGCGGACTGCTGGGCGGCATACTGGGTGACCTGACCAGCGGCGAATTTGGTGATACAACGCGTTACTGCACATCGGCGGTTCCTCAGGGGGGTGGGGCAGCTGGCGGGGGCGAGGCAGCCGCCTTGAACAACGGCGCGGGCGCACTACATTTAAACTTTAGCAACAATAATAACAATAATCATAATCTGAATCACTTGAACCATCACCACCATCATCACCACCATGCCCACCATGGCCACCACCATGCGGCGCAGCAGCAGCAGCATCAGCACAGTGGGCTCATTCAGTGCAATGCAGCAGGCGGTGGTGGCAATGGGACAGGGGTAGCCACCGGCGGAGCCACTGCAGCAGCGTCCTCAACCACCACGGCATAGTGGAGCAGTAGCAACCGAAAAGAGCAGCAGCAGCAGCAGCAGCAACAGCAACAACAAAAAACATTAGAAATACTAGATTTACGCAAAAATGTTATTTAATGTTACTTCTATGATCCTAAAGTTGAAAATATTGTAAAAATAATAAAACAAAAAAAAAGAGAAAACATTAAAATGCAAAAGAGCTAATTGCAAGCAACAAGCAGACATTACATAAATGACACACAAGCTACAAAATTATTGAAAAGCTAATCGAAGTTGGCATCGTAGTTCCGTAACGTTGATTTAGATATGTACTTATTGTATAGAAAGACAAAAAAAAGAGGAGGCGGAGCTGCAAGAGCGTAGAGTTTAGAGTTGTCGCGTGCTTATGCTTTACACGTATTTTAACCTTCCTCTTCTACAACAAATAAAATGTCCTGACTGAAGCCTGAGTGCAAATGCAAAGTCAACGCCTACAAGGCAACCATAATAAAGAGTTTTGAACTACTCCGAGAATGGAAAAAACGTCACTTTTAGCAAAGATTATACAGCAAAAAGGAAGTTTACTTTTTAGTGTTAGAACTTTTAAAGTTTGTTTTCTTTATTTCAAGCCAAACTTATTTATTTCTCAGCAAATATACAATACATTTAATTTTTATAGATGTTTCGAAATGTAGATTTTTAGTGATTTGAATCTTTGAATTTTCCTAATTATTATATTGGGTTCTAATCAGGTATTTTTGTAAGATTTAATGCGTTAATTGTTATATTTAAAGGTTTATAACTTGATTTTGTAATCCCCTATGATGCAAACGTACTTGTCCAAAGTTTCGGTTTTCGCACTAACCTAAGCAGTCACATTTTAAAATAGAGCGTAAAACTGGTTCAATTGTTCAGGAACATAGCCACATATATTTCTACTAGGCGACAAAACGCAGTTTTAAAATAGCATCAAGAATTTATTTCTTGCAGTGTATTTTGCACAGCCTGAAAGTATGCACCGAAAACATTACTTCAGGCGCCTACCGGTATGCACCGAATATTTCACAACTTACGTACCACACTTCACCCACTCACAGGTAAATACAGCCCACACTCAAATGGGATCCACACGTTGTTAAAGTATGGCAATTTTAAACAAAGTTTGCAATGATTGGAAACACTTAATTATAAATATAGGGAACACACAAGATTTATGCTTCGGATTTCTGCCCAAATAAACAGAAGGGACTTGTATGTTGTACTGTATTGTGTTGTGTTTATAATCCATAGCGAAAACAAATGGCAATGAAGGAAACTTACTTTAGAGACAGATGAGTTCGAAGTAGAATATTAGAGGCCAGTTTTGTGGTTAACCGTTAACCTGTCCCGATGTAGATAATTGCAACTTGATCCACTCCAGTTTCACTGAACTTCTGTCCAGGCCTAAGCTACAAAAAACACACTATACTCCTAAAGAACACACACTTTCGATCTGTTGAACTTTGAATGCGATGCAATGAACTAAGGAAAAACCAAAAACACGGCTAAAGATACATGTATTTATATGTAGGTATGTGAGTTATTAATAAAATACAGGTGGAAATGAAATTGAATGCAAAGACAAACCTTTTAAGTCAGCAAATAAGCAAATAAATGCAAGGCGAAATTATGAGAGAAGATAATAAAATAAACTGTTATGTTCAATTGAGATGCGATGTTTTATTTGTGGGTATGATGGGTATTACAGGATAATGGGTGAAGGATCCCCAGTTTTCAAGTTTTGGGAAACAATATCATTTTTCACAGCATTATAAATCAGAAAACAGTCATACAGTTAGTTCACCTCTTTCAACATCTCTAAGGAATACTTTTTACAAGCAAAATTCACTGTTCGAAATCAGAGGGACTTAAGATGACTACCAGGTGAGATAATACTCTGACGCATTGTAGTAGTATATCAATTACATCCCTGAATACCAGGTTGCGTGGATCCCTCGTTGAGCTCGGTCGTACCAATCGCCACACGGACTGCAGCTTTATCATCGAACAGGAGAGCGGTACTAGCAAATCCTTTGAGTGCCACAAACTGATCTTTAGCTGCGCCTCCGATGTCTTCGATCGAATGCTTTATGGCGACTATAGTGAGGGCACCAGTGGAGTTGTGCGACTCACCGATGTGAGTCCGAATATTTTCGAAAAGTTCCGGGACTACATCTACGGCTATGAGTACGACAAGCTGCAAAAGTATGACTTTGATACTCTGATTGGACTCTGCGAGTTTGGCAACAAATATCTGGTGCAGTCCCTCGAGGAGGACTGTGTCAGGGAGCTAATGGTGCGCAAGGACACCTACGATATGGGGGAGTTACTTCGCCTGTTTCAGTGCGCCCATCGCATGAATAGGAAATCACTCATCGACCAGATGGCCTGGGAGCTTAAGATCACCTTTAAGAGCACTTTGGACCACTCGGGCGTCTACGAACTTAGCTGGGAGGTCTTTAAGCACTATATCGAAGTGATTGCCGGTAAACTATCCGAGGCCGATCGTTTCCGTCTCCTGGAAATGTATCTGAAGTACAACGGCCACGAAGGAACTGAAGTCGGGACCCAGGTTGCAAGTGTATTAGAGTCTGGGAGTACCAATGATGTGGATAATCCCGATTTATTGCTGCAGATTGGATGCAGTTCCGCTGTCCAAGCCCAGGAGGATAAGAAGCCAAACTATGTGGGCGAGCTACTGGCCCTTATTGATTTTGGCAAGCTCACGCCAAAGGAGTTCTACGAGGGACCCGGCAGGTCGAGCTTTTTAAGTCTGGGCGAGAAGTACGAGCGTATGTACGAAATCGCAAGGAATTGCGTTCTGGCCAAAGAGGAGCTCCAGCTGAAGATAGGATCGCCCACGGAGCAGACACCACTTCTTTCCGAATCGCGGCGTATAGTTACCCTGGGAGGAACTTTGATTCGTGATGAACCTACAACCACTTCCCTAACCTCGCACTACTCGTCTCCACGTTCCAGCCGACGATTCCGCGCCTGGTCAGCACACTGCGACATCTGATCTCGGATATATATATTCATATTGTTTCGCATCCGAAATATATTTAGTACAAAATTTAAGAGCATTTTACTTGATGTACTTACTGATTTAGAATTGGAATTAACAGCCAAGCTGAGGTAATTTTTTAGCTTTATTTAAAAACCAAGCAGGCCACCGAATATGCCCACATTTTTTTCAAGTGAGAGGTAAATAAAAAAAATTCATAAAAAACAACTGTTTTAATGTCTGCTCCTAAAAACAACACAAAACGAAACACAATACCAGGCAAATAAAAAGAAATTATCTCCTTAGAAACTTTTAAATTTGTATACATAAATAAATTGAGATAATACTTTCAAATATGTGTATCTTGTTATTGTGAATATTCCCAAATAAATATTGTTTGCATGCAAATTAGAAATGCTGATAAACAAATCGCCACCGAACAATAATTTCATTTCTTATCATTTTGGCATTCACAAAATATTTAAATCACTTGGAGAAAAACGAAATTATTTGGTGATTTTTTGAAAATTATTATAATTGTTGCCAAGTAAATATTTTAATGCAATTGGGCTTAAAATTATTAAACTTTGTTTATTACTAACTCTTTATTTTATATTGTTTTCGTTATGTTTTAATAATTAAATACCCTGTAACTTTTTTTAGTGTACCTTCTGGTTTATCACTGTGTATTGAAGTGATCCTAAAACACAAAAGTAAATTCGTTTTACTGGAAGCCAGATTTTCTGAGAGAATATCGTTCTCCGCAAACAGTTCTCAGTTGTGTTTGGATCACGAAGCGAGGCAGTCGCTTCAGAGTAGGCGAAAAATCAGATCGCCGGCTAATTGAGGAAATGGCAATCTCCGCTTGGACGCTTCTGGTGGCGCTGATCGCATGGCGATCTGGAGAGGAGGTCGAGGCACAGGTGCTGGGCTCACGGACCAGATACCAACCCGATTGGAATAGTCTGGACCAGAGACCCCTGCCCCGGTGGTACGACGAAGCGAAGGTGGGCATCTTCCTGCACTACGGCGTGTACTCTGTGCCCAGTTTTGGATCCGAGTGGTTCTGGACTAACTGGAAAAGTAAGAGAAATTAACATAATAATTTTTAAAAATTAAAATAATAGTCAGAAATGTTAAATAATAATACACATTCCCTTTCAGACCTCCGCAATCCAGGCTACGTCCAATTTATGCAACGCAATTACAAGCCCGACTTCACTTATCAGGAATTCGCCAGCCAATTCACAGCGGAGCTATTCAATGCCACCGAGTGGGCGTTACTTTTCCGAGATAGCGGAGCCAGGTACTCACATCCATGGGGTGTTATCTCTCTGAATGCCTCGGATCATTAATTCTCATCTATCATCTGCCAGATATGTAGTGCTGACCAGCAAGCATCACGACGGCTTCACGCTGTGGCCCTCGAAGAACAGTTTCGGATGGAATTCCATGGATGTGGGACCCAAGCGGGATATAGTGAGTAAGTGGATCGTAAGATATAGATCGAATAGATAGTCTCAGAAAAATAATATTAATATTATCATATAGAATAGTTAGTAAGTGGATCGTATAGATAGACTCAAAAAACAATATTATTATTATCATTTAGAATAATGAGTAAGTGGATCATAAAATATAGATCGTGTAGATAGTCTCAGAAAAACAAAGGAAACAAAGATGAGAAAAAAACATTATATTAATTTAATATGATTTATTATGTTTAAGAGTATATTTCTTATATGACACACTTTTCGTGATTTGTATGAAATTAAAGTGGAACGTCTTTCAATATATTTTTTTTTATTTGCTTACCTTTTTTTTGTACTATGTACTACAATTAAATGTTTATTTAATAACTAAATATATTTTTATTTATTTTACTTATCATTCTTCCCTTTCAGAGGAACTTGCTGCCGCCGTTCGCAAGGAGTCGAATCTGAAGTTCGGGCTCTACTACTCTCTGTTCGAGTGGTTCAACCCGCTGTGGACGGACGATAAACTGCATCTATTGATGCAGCAGCACTTCGTGGAGCGTAAGGTTCGGCCGGAGCAAATGGAGCTGGTGCAGGAGTATCTGCCGGAGATAATCTGGTCCGACGGCGACTGGGAGGCCCCGGCCAAGTACTGGCGCTCCGAGGAGTTCATCGCCTGGCTGTACAACGACAGTCCTGTGAGGGACACGGTGGTGACGAATGATCGCTGGGGCTTTGGCACCGCCTGCATGCACGGCGACTTTTACAATTGCGCCGACCGCTTCAATCCCGGAGTTTTGCAAGGGCACAAGTGGGAAAATGCCTTCACCCTTGATCGCAGCAGCTGGGGTCAGAGATTCGATGTCTCATTGGCCGATTTTATGACCTCCAAGGATGTCATTAAAGGTGGGTGTAATAATTATAAAAAAATAAATCTAATTCCAATCTCATATCTTCTAGAAATCGTCACCACAGTCAGCTGCAATGGCAATGTGCTGATCAATGTGGGCCCAACCAAATACGGCACTATACTGCCGATTTTCGAGGAGCGCCTAAGGGACATGGGTCGCTGGCTGAAGATCAATGGCGAGGGCATTTACGGCAGTCTACCCTGGGTTTACCAGAACGACACCATCACTGCCAATGTTTGGTATACGCGAGGAGAGTATGCGCCCAATGGAATCGTCACTGTATACGCATTTGTGCTGGAGTATCCGTACGACACCAATGAGCTGGATATCTATCCACTGGGCAAGGAGATCAATGTCTTCCGCAATATCTATCTGACCGGAATTGATTTCGGCACCGGTGGAGAGATCCTGAATGAACGGAACACCCAGGTTGTAATGTTGGGCATGGGTGACACCAAAATTAAGGTAAAACAGTTTTTAAGTAACAGTTGTGATATATAATATCATACTTTTTATATCTTCAGTGGACTGCGGATCATAACAGATTGCACATCGAGTTCCCGCCGAAAAATCACATCGATAAGCGAGGACTTGACTATGCCTGGACTTTTAAAATAACTATATCGAATTCATAGGGAGCTTATGAATTACTTTGCCTTATTTACTATTTTAGATATTACTAATTTAAGATATGGATTTTCTCAGCGAGGAAAAAAGTGATCATGATCATCCATTAATAAAATTACTATTTTCCACCTTATGGAAGTCACGTTTGCAGAAATTCGAGAGACAGAGAGAGAGAAGAGTTAAGAAGAAATAAATATAATCTTAAAAAAATATTATTCAAGGTCGTTTACAAAATGGGTCTTTAAAGACGGAATAGAACTAGTCAAAGTCATTGCATTCATTTATTTATTTAGTTTAGTTGACGGACTTCCTTGGGTATTTTCAGACGATATTCTAGGATATTCTAGGGAGTGGTCACCGCATCCGGTTTGGGAAACGCTGTCCGGTGCTTGTGGGCCGCCAGTTGGGCCCGCGAAAGGACGCCGCCGTCGCAGGTGTCGCAGTGGTAGTGGGTGTGCCGCTGGGCGTACGAGCAGCCCGGCGAATCGCATGGCTCGTTTCCGCCCACCTTGCGGAATCCCGCACTCCGCACGTAATCCTGGCGAAGGTGCAGTCTCCGGTGGGCCACCACCTTGTTGGAGTCCGTGCACACGTAGTCGCACTTGCGGCAGTGGAAGTGCGACGTCTTCCGGGAGGACGCCGTGCCCGACTCGGTGGGATCTACAGAAGAATTAGATAAATTATTATTAGGAATTTAAAATTATTTTGATATTTGGAAAGAGATAAAATCCCATCTAATGAAGCTTGGATTTGCAGTCTATAAATAACTGATAGAGAGCTGATGACTTTCTTTTATGGATAAACAAATTTTCCCATCAATTTCTTAGATATATTTTTGTATACCTGTTACTCGTAGAGTAAAAGTGTAAATGTCACTGTTTTGTGTTAATTAATACCTATCGAAATGTGAAGAAATTTTTAAAATCCGACTATTCATTACAAAGTTATGAGCAAATTTATAGTAATACTCGATAATGGAATGCAAGCAGTGCAAGCAGTCGCATTTTTTTTTGTTTACAAACATTTTAGCCATCAAATTAATGACTTACCTATCCGATTTTGGTGGCTGGACTCCGTGGCTGAAGCGTAAGAACAGCTGGCCACTCCGCATTGCATGTTGGCCCGAAACTGGCGGAAGTCGTCGCCCATGAGAGTGTCCATTCGCTCGTGTCGCGCCGTATGTTGCACGAATCGCGTCTTGTCGCAGAAACTGTAGTGACAGTCCCGGCGATTGCAGTGGAAGTGCGACTGGTGATTCCGGTAGCCGCATCGCTCGAAGCCGCAGTCCTCGTTGAAACGGAATTTAAGGTAGCCGGTGGGAATGTCATGATCACGGACCCTTTTCACCGGAGTCCGATGGCCGGAGTCCGCAGTCGAAGCTGCCACCGCACTTGCTGTTGCACTAGCAGCGGCATTTAGGAGCAACAGCTTCTGATGGGCGGCATTCTCCAGCAAAAGTCGCATGTCCAGAAGGGGTCCAGTTACTCCTGCTCCTCCTGATCCTGATACCGATCCTACCGGCAACCCGGTGGCCAAAGGTTGACTGGCTGCCGCCAGGAAGCTGGGCAATAGCACCTGTCGCTGGTACAAATCGATCAGCTGCTTGAACTGCAGCAGATTCATATTCAGAGCTGGTCCCACTTCCGCTGCCGCCGCATTTGCCTCGGGAAGCGACGGACGCATGCTCAGATCCTCCGGCTGGTCCACATCCAAGTTGGCCGCTTCCTGGCGATTTCTATAACTCGAGGCACCCACTTCCGACACTTCCTGTTGCCCAGCTGAATTCGCATTCTCCGGGTAAAAAGTGCCCGCCGCACGAACAACTTTATTTGGGAAAGAAAAAACAATGCAGAATAAGGTCAGTAGTTTATTAATCGGTAAAGTAAATAAATATTTAATACTTATATTAGGAATATTATATTAATATATAATAATATATATTAATATTTAATATTTCAATATTTTTTTTAAAGAATTTTTTATTATTTTAGTATGTCAAATAATACTTTCAGGAAATTTAACTTACCAGAAACTTTGTCCAGAGCTCTGCTTGGTAGGATCTTTGAAGATACTGTTTCTAAAGTTTCTGTGGGCTGTAAAGTGGGCTGAAAAATATATAAAATAAATATATAAGTATAAGAGCTTAAGAAATAATAAGAATTGAGTAATTAAAAAAAATTTAAAGACTTTTAATAGGGGTCTACGTTAATTTGTTTTTTGTAGATCATGTATAATTTTTCATCGTTTTGGAAACAGAATTTTACCTGGGCTAAAGACTCATTGCGGCTACTCCGAGACAGCGTCTCACTCCTGGCTGCCAAAGTGGCGACATGAACAGAGCTTTTCCTGTTCGACTGCTCCAAGGCGAAAGATGATGATGATGGGGCCCAAACACGACCCCTCTTCCGGTTCCGACTAGGTGTGAGATCAGTGGCTGATCCATCGTGATCGGCCAGAGACAAACGATCCTCCGCATTATCCACCATTGACCCACTAGAAACAGGTGCTCCGTGACCGGAGTGATCGCTTCTCTCCAGCTTGAAGCTGGTGAAGATGGCCTGCGGCGAGTGCTGGGCCTGTATATACAACCAAAAATAGAAAAAATATATTATATTTCTGTATTTGTTGACAATCGAAATCTATCTCCAGTATTCCACGCAGCAATGTGGGCGCCTTTCATGGAATTAAATCACTTTGGCATGGCAGGGCCGTACTTGCGCTGCCGTTGTCATTGTCATAGTTTTCGGAATTTACATTTTGGATTTATGACAAACAATCGGCCGCAACCAGTTTATTACTCGTATTTCCGAAATTACTGTTAATGTTTGTCGTTGGCCCAAAATGTCACTATTTAAATTTTGTTCACGCCTCAAATCAATAATAAAACGAAAAAATAGAGAGAAAGAACAAGTGAAGTGAAGTGAAAAAGCCAAAAGCAAAAACAAAGGAGAAACCATTGAAATTTTTAAATACAAGTGCAACTCGTGAATACCCTAAAGGAAACCAAAAATGGGATTACAAAAATGGTAGCCAAATAATTTTCACCAAATATGAAAAATAAAAAAAAATTATAATGTACATTATGGAAAATGGAAACCATATAAATAGACTTCAAAACATACCAAAATAAAATTAAGAAATGTTTACCAAAACAAGGAAATACTAAAATTAACTTAAACTAATATAAATAAGTCTGTTTTTTCGAAAAAGAAATAGTTTCACTTACTGCAGAGTATATGACGCTCTCATATTTACTTTTAACAATAATTACACCGAAAATATTGAAAGACAATGAAACGAGTTTGCCTTTACCTGATAAGTTGTGGCTCACACACATAAGCACACACCTTATTTGATTAAATACGCTACAAGTGTGTATAGGAATTATTATTATTATTATTGCTATTGTTAGTGCTGTGTATCGTTCCTTTCCATCGCCATTTGGGATTATCGAAGGGGTTCCATGGGATCGGGTGGGTGGTGGAGTGAGAGGAGATCCACCCAGTGCACCACCTTGGTTCCTGCGATCAATTTGGGTCACCCTTCCCCCCTCCAAGCCGCGGAGTTGGCCCGGCTTACTTCCCAAAAGAATGCCGCAAATGGCAATGGACAAAATATTTATTCAAATTTGATTTTTTATTCACAGAGATAGTACACGGAGAAAAACTATTTGATATGTATATTTTTTGGTTATAATTTGAGACTTGAAGCTGTTCAATTAGTATTTAGATCAGAAAACGTTGATATTATGACTGATTATAAAATTGGCTGGGAATTACCTACAATCAAATTATATATTTCAACTTTCGGTACCGAATATAAGTAAAAATAACTTGAAAAGGAAAAATTATAAAAACAAATATATATATTTATTTAAAAAGTCAAAAGCAACTTGTTTTTATTATTACTAACGCCTCAGTTTTAATCTCAAACTTTACTATATATTAAATATTTCAAAACCACAATAAAATAATTAATTTCCAAATATTTTAAAGACTCCGCAATGTTAAGGGAACCTTAAAATATTTATCTTTCTTTGGAACTGGAACACATAAAATTAGGATTATCTCAAGGTATTTTCCAGAGTATTTTTTTTACTATTATTTTGAAATTACAGAAACTAAGTAAAACTTTTTCTCAGTGTACTGGCCATGTTTACAGTGACGCGTGGGCTGGGTAATCGTAAACACACAAGTGCGATGTGGTGCGTGTGCATGAGCTTGGCTCGAAAAAATGTAGAAATTATGAAAATGACAGTTAAAAGCACAAAACGCTCGTCGCCAGGGGAAGGGCGTCGGCGGTGGCGGGGATGGCGAAAAGGGGGAGGTGGAGGCATAGGGGCTGGTGAGGAAGGTGGTGGAGTGCCAAGAGAAGTGCCGTCGACGACGCTAGACGGGCAAATGAAATAAATGCGGAAACACTCGTTGTCAATATTAATATGACGAATATGGCAAAAACCAAATCCGAAAACTCAATTCAACGCACAGCACACAAAATGCCGCATTAGGCTCCCCCGATCGGTGGGCGATTAGGGGGCGGTGGGCGGTGGGCGGGGCAGGGCTCTGAATGGCCGACGTTGCACACAAATAGGCGCAAATTCCTAATTACGATCGAGCCTCGATCGGGTCGCAGACAGACCGAAAAGGAACCAAGCAACTGGGTCGAATCAGACCTCAAATATTTCCACGAGAACCTCGTAAATAAATCGGAAAATTGTGAAAATGGCATAAATATTGAATAGGTGAAAGAAATGCGGGGAAATTAATTTTAAGAAGCAATAACACGGTCACTATTTTACTATTGTATCCCTCAAAAAATTAAGAATCGTATACTGTAGAAATAAATAATATATTTTAGGATTATTCCTGGTAAAAATAGGTTTTTTTTAATAGGAAATGAATAATTTATTTTATTAAATGCACAAAATAAATTGAAAAATAATTCTGTTAACTAAAAACATAATAAAAGGGTTCCTTTAGGGTTCCGAGATTCCGATACTTACGCTCTTGTAGACCTCCACAAAGCGATTCTTTGGCGGACGACCCCGCTTTCGATTGAAGAAGCCATCGATGGAGGTGATCTGGGTGGGCTGGCCGTGATCACCTGGACTGGAGGTATCCATCTCCGCCACGACACTGCTGCTGGACTCCATTCCGCTTCTATGGTCTTCCCCTAAGACAGCTGGAAAGACAAGAAGAGTTGAGCGCGCAAACTGAAACTGGAGGAAATGCCTGACTCGTGACTCATTCACCCCACTCAGCCACTCAGCAAAAATCGAGGCGAATTGCCAGAAAAGGGGCCTTTGACCACCTTGAAAGGTTAACACCCGATCGGAGGTCAGGTTTCGGCGCCAGGCCCTTTGGCAATTGCAATTGCACTTGTCTGCGTCTATGTCTTGTTCTTCACCGCGGAATACTCGTTCCATGAATTTTGAAAAATCAGCTTTAAATAAGCATTTTTTATGGTAAAATTATTGATTTAATAGAATTTTGTAATTAAATATAGATAAATGTAGCCAAACTATTTTTTTAACTTTTGTTTTGAGATATTTTCAATACTCATAACATTTAAATAATATGAAAAAATTGTTTAATTATTAAGAATAATTAATAGATCATAAAAAATTAATTTGTTTTTCCAGAATGAAATTATAGATTTTTAAAAACCATTAAAAGATCATATTAATATTATTTTAGTTTTTAAAAATAAATGTTCTATAAAATTTATAAAATTTGTGAAAAATATGGATGGTTTTTGAAAAAAAGGTAGATATTAGGTAAGAGTTAAAGATTAAAAATCAAACAAAATATGCGAATTTAAAGAGCTTGTCAAACTTTTTTTTCGAGTGTATGTCTTGGCCAAAAGACTGCCAACTGACGAGTTCGCTGGAACACTTTGCATACATGTGCTGCATATGACTCGATAGGGATCGATATTTGGCATGCGAGCATGCGGGTGGCACTGCCAGTTCCCCGAGAGATCCCAGCTGGATTAGTGGCGAAATCTGTGGCCTCTCCGGTTACCGAGGTGGACAAATAAGTTGATCCCCCGCGCCGTCCAAGTACAATGGCCCAATCTTGTCAAAGGGCCAAAGGAATGGGCATGGGTGGTCCCACCAATTAAGCCCAGTTCCTTGGCCGCCGACGATTGTCTGCCGGCGATTAGTCCCCTTGAAGGCTTAAATGCCTTGCCCACCCGAGATAGACATCTACATGAGAGAGCGTTTTTAGTCATTTAGCGGTGCCGCGCATCCATATCCATATTATTCAATTCCATTCGATTCGATTCGATTCGATGCACTACTCACTGCAGGCCGCGGAGGCCAAAACAAAAGAGCCGATTCTTAAGATTGCAAAGCCATTAACCAGGAATTGACAATTTGAAGGCAGCGAGCACTTTTATCTCGACATCAGATACACAACACACACATTCAGAAAGCTTAAACCACTGTAGATTTACTACACCCACCAATTATATATTGCACATTGCAGCCGTTTCTGTTTGATCCTTAAAAGTTTGTCGATTTATTTGATTTTTATTCGCCACTTGGGCAGTTAATTATCACAAACACTCAAACCGATTTGTATTATAAGGCACCGAATCAATAAATATTAATCGCAATCCGCCGAAGCGCGTCCACCAGCGACAAGCGACGTCGCTCGAGTGGCAAGCGGATCGCTAATGCCGCCGAATCGAGCCGGGCCCAAACCGAAGTTCAGGCCCGAACCACCAGTCAGCTGATCCATTGACCAAGTCATAACATAAGAGGCGGAGAAACTCCACACTGAATTCTAATTTAGAGTCAAGGAAATGGTGAAAGAAAATCTATTTTTCTGCTTTTTATCTCCATTATTCGGAGAGAGATAGGATATTTTATGTTCATCTGCTTGAGGGAAGATCTAAATGGGAATATTATTCCCTTTATTTTAAAACTATAAAAAAAGATGCATGGTAAATATTTGCAATAATTATAACAAGTCCTGGGTAAACGTCCCCACCAAATAGATTTGGTGAAATATCATCAATGATAACAGCAGTGTACGATTATTGATCCTTTACAACATCCAATCCTTTCGGCCGCAGACGCACTGGCGGATCCTGCGCTCGAGGTTGCGAACCATGTGGATGAGGTCCTGGCAGAGTTGCTCCCTTCCGGGACATCCTTAATTAACAAATTACTGTAAGGCAAAGTTTACATTTACTTTACTTTACTTGCTAGCGAATACACAAACCATTAGTTCACATAAATCAAATATAATACAATACTAAAACACAAGACTCCAAAAATAATAGATCATTTAATAATTGGTCTTTCAGCAGCATGACCAAATATTGAATCTCGTAACGAGTGGGTTAGTCGCGTGTGCTAGCAGCTGTTTTAAAACTTAGCTAATATTTACCTATTCTGTATAGATAACATTAAGTGAAGAAATCATTTGGATAGTGTGGAACTCGACTTTTCGCTATAAAAAAGCCAGTTCTTACAGAAATCAATCAGAACACTCCATTACCATACCTCGATAAGGTCTAAAACCATTTAAAATAACGTTTTTCTAAGCTCCCAGCCAAAGTAAAAATGAAGTTCCTTTTCGTGGTTGCTCTTATCGCCTTGGCCGTTCAGTTGGCCTATTCGGCATCTGGCACAACAACAACTACAACGGCTGCTACGACAACAACAACGACAACCACTGCGGCATCAACCACCACAACAACCGCCTCTTCCACCCACAAGAAGCTCTGTTGGAGGGGCAACAACTGGTGCCACACCCGCATCCCCAAGAAGAAGTGCAAGAACCCGAAGAGGTGCCACAAGACCGTTGTGATCGTGACCCACAAGCGCGGATGAGAATGCAAAGATGTGAAGATGCTATCCCTGGAAAAACTACAAATAATCAAACTATTTGTTTTTAGCCATTTTAAATAAAAAAAAAATTTGTATGCAACATAACTCCTTGTTTTCCACAACTCGAACTTCCTTAGCTCGAGTCTTAATACGATTAATTGGGAATACAGAGTATAAAGCAAAAACTTTATTGAATGACGAAAGGTATAGTTATGTTTTAAAACTTACCGATTTTTACAGATTCAAAGATTTGGTGAGCTACAAAAATATAGGTCTCACGAAATCAGGGACTGCTACCATAAAACCAACACTGCGCATAAGTAATTTGCATACAATTTGCACGTAGAGTAAATGGAATTTTTCAATCGTGGTCAGGATCACTTGATGATAAGTTTGCAGATTGTCGTGAAAAATGAAAAGGATGATTGAAATTTATTTATTTTGTTAGTACCTAAAAACTAACCTAAACTTGTTCAAATCAGAAAATTATTAAATATGGGACGCTCCATATCAACCCGGCCACCCCCCTTTTTTTTTAAATTTCTATGTGGACAGTACCACATTGATTGCAAAGCCCCTTGCCTCCAATATTTTACCTCATACCCATTTTTTTTATGTTACCACTCTTTCGCCGTATAATCGCGTTAAAAAGAAAACACAAAATAATTTTTATCCTGCGAACGGAAGAAACAATTGGCATGGTTCGAAATCAGAAAAACCTGTCTTTCCATAGCCGATTACGAGAAAAAAAATAGATTTTATTGGACCATAGATGACCAAGCGATAGCGTTTTTAAAGTCTAAAAGTGGGATTTCGTCCAAAGGGCCAGTCTGCAAAAATACCATTATATTTTTCTCAGAAAGCCCCATATTTAACGGATTTTATGCCACTGATTTCAAAGTGGGATCTCTCTTGAGGAATTAGCTATGAATTCTTTTGTACGTTTTTGTAGTAGTTAACTGTCAGAAAAAGCTAATAAGTAATATAAAATAATCATATATGCTTTGGAAAAAATTAACAAATCAATGAAAAGAATTCATAGCTAATTCCTCAAGAGAGATCCCACTTTGAAACCAGTGGCATAAAATCCGTTAAAACTCGTGCGTTTTGAGAAAAATATAATGGTATTTTTGCAGACTGGCCCTTTAGACGAAATCCTACTTTTAGACTTTAAAAACGCTATCGCTTGGTCATCTATGGTCCAATAAAATCTATTTTTTTTCTCGTAATCGGCTATGGAAAGACAGGTTTTTCTGCTTTTGAACTATGCTGATTGTGGCTTTCGTTCGCAGGATAAAAATTATTTTGTGTTTTCTTTTTAACGCGATTATACGGCGAAAGAGTGGTAACATTGAAAAAATGGGTATGAGGTAAAATATTGGAAGCAAGGGGCTTTGCAATCAATGTGGTACTGTCCACATACAAAAAAAATCAAAAAAGGGGGTGGCCGGGTTGATATGGAACGTCCCATATGTGTTTTAGAAATTAATGGGAAGTCAATGGCAATGAAGTAGACGGAAACGGAAATTGATTAGTTTTCATCTAAAATGTTACTTCATTCACTTTCCTAAAAGGAGTGCGCACGTATACCCACGTCACAGACAAAATAATCTATCATTTTATAAACTTAATGCTCGAGTCCATCTTGATATTATCCAACGGCATAAACAAAATGAAATGAAATAAAATTCATTTCTCGGATATTTGCTTAATTTTAACGTGACTACATTTTGGGAATGTCGGTTTAGCTTTAAACAGCTGTTTTGACATGATATGAAGCCAAGTTAGATTGTAAATATTTAAAAAAGCATAATAAGTATTGGTACGAATTCGATAGGCTTATTGGATGCAGAGACCTACAGTACACAATTATTATTTGGCAAATGAGCACATTAACACGTAACAAGGAAAAGATCTGCAATGGAATACTCCTATATAAGAGTATGTTTTCGCTTTGGTAGGCATAACATTCGACATTACTGTTTCCATACGGATTTGTCTTGTTTTCTTTTCGGGCTTATAAGCAGTTAACAAGAACCCAGGATCATTTAAGATGAAGTTCCTCTTTGTGGTTGCTCTGATCGCCTTGGCCATTCAGTTGGCCTATTCTGCATCTGGCACAACAACAACAACAACGGCTGCTACGACTACAACAACGACAACCACTGCGGCATCAACCACCTCAACAACCGCCTCTTCCACCCACAAGAAGCTCTGTTGGAGGGGCAACAACTGGTGCCACACCCGCATCCCCAAAAAGAAGTGCAAGAACCCGAAGAGGTGCCACAAGACCGTTGTGATCGTGACCCACAAGCGCGGATGAAAATACAAGGATGCTACCCCTAAAAAACTAATAATACCTAAATTATTGGTTTTTAATTGTTCTAAATAAAATACATTTGTATGCGGCATAATCAATTTTTTTCCCCAAAAATCTAAGAACTTCCTAAGCTCGAATCCTTAATACGATTCATTGGAAATAGAGAGTTATGTAATACGAACATTTTGGTTAATGGTAGATCATGTTACGGAATATCAGCACGATTGAAGGCATAACATGGTTATTATATATCCGAAACAAAGTAACATATTTTCCTAATAAGGAAAGTCATAATGCCATTAGGTTCGTACACACAAAAAAAAGCACGTCGCCGTAAAATCGATAAGTCCAGGTAATTTTCTCGTTATTCCTACTCATATCGTTTTTACCTGAAATATTCATAAAATTTACATTAAATAATATCATTTTGCCGAATTCTCTCTCTCGGAAATTCTCTAACTCCGAAAAAGAGCGCAAGAATCAATATGGCGAGCAAAATGACGTGAGTGGAAGCGAGAAAGACATATTCGAAATTCGAACTGACGTACTTCAAAAGCATGTTTTCTCGCTCGCACAAGTATAAGTTTTGTTCGACCATATCACATTTACCTGGCCCCATATCAAGTTAAAAACGATCTTAAAAAAGGTCAAATTGACCCACGATTCATATCGATTTTTTTTTGGGTGTAGTTAATTTTTCCAATCGATTGTCATTCCAATCTGCAAACTAAAATTTGTGATAGTTTTTTGCAAGAAACTCGGAATATTTTTTATACCCGTTACTAGAAGAGTAAAAAAAAATATTTTATTCGGGGAAAAGTATGTAAAATTTGCATGCCGACAATTTTTATACCCGTTACTCGTAGAGTAAAAGGGTATATTAGATTCGTGCAAAAGTATGTAACAGGTAGAAGAAAGCGTTTCCGACCCTATAAACTATATATATTCTTGATCGGGATCACTAGCCGATTCGATCTAGCCATGTCCGTCTGTCCGTCTGTCTGTCCGTCTGTCTGTCTGTCTGTCTGTCTGTCTGTCTGTCTGTCTGTCTGTCTGTATGAACGCTGAGATCTCGGAAACTATAAAAGCTAGAAGATTGACATTTTGCATGCAGATTCTAGGAGTTCCTACGCAGCGCAAGTTTGTTTCAAAAGGGTGCCACGCCCCCTCTAACGCCCACAATCGCTTATATACGATTTTAAAAATTTCAATATTTTGGAAAAGTAAAAATGCAGTTTTATTGTGTTTATCAATACCTATCGAAATGTAGAAGAAATTTTTTAAATCGGACCATTCGTTAAAAAGTTACGAAGGATCAAAGTTTTTCTCCATCTCTTTCGCACTCCCTTTAGCTGAGTAACGGGTATCTGATAGTCGGGGCACCCGACTATAGCGTTCTCTCTTGTTTTGAAATCGGTTTATATATAAATGCAGACAGACAAACAGCAATTGTCGCCAATGTCTGTTCTTGACAATAAAATATAAAAGCGATTTGTTTAATTTTTGACTTCTCAAAGTATAATGCTAATTATAAAAGCACATTGTGTCTTTGTGCAGCTGTCTTTGCGTTCCAAAATTATTAGTCAAATGTACTTTCTACAACAAAGAGAAAATGTGGGCAGAATTTGCTTATAAAAGAGCGTGTGCCAACTCCATGAAATCATAGAACTCTACACCATCACTTCGATAAGGGGTTGCATTTTTTATCAGCGTTTCTAAAGACCACAGCCGATTTCAAGATGAAGTTTCTCTTTGTTGTCGGTTTTATTGCCTTCGCCATTCAATTGGCCTATTCTGAAACCGATGAAACAAGTACAACGGCTACTACAACAACCACAACAACCACTGCGGCAACCACTAAGGCAACAACCACCGCCTCTCCCTCCCACAATAAGCGTTGTTGGAAGGGCAACAACTTTTGCCGCACCCACATGTCGAAGAAGAGATGCAAGAACCCAAAGAGGTGCCACAAGACCGTTGTGATCGTGACCCATAGAAAACATTAACTAAATGGGTCATATTTAAAAATGTTAAAATATGTTCCAAAATAAATAATTTCAAAATGCTGCAATATTTCGGTTGTTGTTTCAATTAACCCGGTTATTCTTGCACTCTTTAAAAAAGATTCCGGTTGTTGCAGAAAAGATAACATATTTATTAAGAAAGGTTTTCAGGATGTCAGAAACAATGATTGGATAGCAAATACATATCTACAACATCCAAGTCGGCTCTCCGCAGACGCACTGGCGGACCCTCTGCTGGAGGTTCTTCACAAGGTTGATGAGGTCCTGGCAGAGAGCAACCCTTTCAGGACAACCCTTGCAAGCTTTGCCGCCAGGACCACAAGGTTCGCATCCACAATTGCATCCCAAGGCTAGATCCGTGAATCCAATGAGCAGGATGCAGGCTGCGGAATTAACGAAATTTAAGGTTGACTTTATTCATTGGGGCCCTACTTTCTCTACTTACCAATAATGGCAACAGCGATTACTTTCATGGTTGTATCTTGATTGGGTTTACTTTACCAGATGATGTTTATTCCGTGAAACTCTACACCTTTTATAGGTCTAAAAGTGGGAGTGGATCAGTGGAAAATTTTAACCCGCTCATCCAAAAATAAAAATAATTTAAAAATAATTTACTGGACAAACCATTTGTATCAATGTAAATATAAACCTGAAACGACCTTCGCAGGTGTTCTTTCCGAATGTTCAGTGTCATCCTCAATTTTTGCACCTAAGAACTTAATTAAATTATAAAAGAGTGTAGTATTTTCAAATCTGTATAAGCTATAATTTTTAAAATGGTCCGATGTTTATTTTATACCCTTGCAGAGGGTATTATAAAGTTTGCAACGCAGTGAAGGAGACGTTTCCGACCACATAAAGTTAATATATTTTTCATCAGCATCAATAGCCGAGTCCGTCGGTTGGCCGAAGTTAACTTCCTTTCTTGTTTCCTATAAAATTTTTAGCTGCTCCTTAAAAAACGAATTTTGTTTAATACAAATACTTCCATTAAAGACATATTTTCAAAGCACAACCAATTGTTGGTTTTAACACGACTACTTGATTTTGAAACGCGTTCTTTAACAGCGAGATTTGGCTTACGGAAAAAATTAGATTGTATTTACCATCAATAATTAAGCTATTAGTTTACTAGTCTATGAAAATCAGTAAAGTCCACATATACATTTATAATTATACCGATAATGCAAAGGTTCAATAAATATATTACAATCTTTAAAAAGTTTATTTCTATAATTATCTAGACAGATGGGTGAAAAGCAAAGTTTAAAATAAGTTTAGGGTTTTGTTTAAATTGAAACAAACTGTTTGCCCAGAAAAATTTATTTTTGGATATTGGATAAAATTTTCCATTGATCCACTTGGGCTTTTTGGGCTATAAAAGCTGTTGAGTTCTCCGAATATGGCACCATCTGGTAAAGTCAATCAATCAACATACAACCATGAAACTGATCGCTGTTGCCATTATTGGTAAGTAGAGAAAGTAGGACCCGGACCGTAACCCATCATTCAATTCATACTTCTCCCCTACAGCTTGCATCCTGCTCATTGGATTCACGGATCTCGCCTTAGGTAGCAATTGTGGATGCGAGCCTTGTGGTCCTGGCGGCAAAGCTTGCAAGGGCTGTCCTGAAAGGGTTCAACTCTGCCAGGACCTCCTTAACCTTGTGAAGAATCTCCAGCAGAGGGTCCGCCAGTGCGTCTGCGGAGAGCCGACATGGATGTTGTAGATGATTGGAGACCAAATCACTAATTTGACATTCTTTCCTGACTGCCGACATCCTGAAATCCTTTCTTAATAAATTTGTTATTATTGCTGCAAAACCAGAATAATTTTTAACCAGTTAAAGGTTAACCGGGGCTAAATGAAACACCAACCGAAATATTTCGCACTTATTTAAAAATATTTATTCTGAGATATATCATTTCGTTAATTCTTTCTGTGGGTCACGATCACAACGGTCTTGTGGCACCTCTTTGGGTTCTTGCACTTCTTCTTGGGGATGCGGGTGTGGCACCAGTTGTTGCCCCTCCAACAGAGCTTCTTGTGGGTGGAAGAGGCGGTTGTTGAGGTGGTTGATGCCGCAGTGGTTGTCGTTGTTGTAGTCGTAGCAGCCGTTGTAGTTGAAGTTGTGCCAGTTGCAGAACAGGCCAACTGAATGGCCAAGGCGATCAGAGCAACCACAAAGAGGAACTTCATCTTAAATAATCCTGGGTTCTTGTAAACTGCTTATAAGCCCGAAAAGAAAACAAGACAAATCCGTATGGAAACAGTAATGTCGAATGTTATGCCTACCAAAGCGAAAACATACTCTTATATAAGAGTATTCCGTTTCATATCTTTTCCTCGTTAGGTGTTAATGTCTGTATTTGCCAAATAATAATTGTGTACTGTAGTTCTTTGCATCCGATAAGCCTATCGAATTCGTACAAATACTACGCAATTTTAAATATTTACAATCTTACATGCCCTAATGACATGGAAAAACAGCTGTTCAAAAAATGGCTCACTTTACCAAAATATATTGGCGTTAATGCGACTATAAGCTTAAAATTAAACAAATATCCGATTAACAATTTTATTTTGTATATCCCGTTGGTTAAATAACGGGAAATTCTTTTTTTGTGGCGTGTCCATGCGCACGTTTTAGGAAGCAATTAATTGTCCGATTTGAAGAAGTTATTATTAGTTTTAATTACTAACAAAAAACTAACTACTTTCTAGTGATCGTGACCGGGAATACGTTTCATTACATACTTTGAAACGAATGTAAAATTCGCATTGTCATGTGTAAAAAAATTACGTATGCGCAGTGTTGGTCTTGTTGAAGCAGATAATTATACCCGTTACTCGTAGAGTAAAAGGGTATATTGTATTCCTGCAAAAGTATGTAACAGATAGAAGGAGGGGTTTTCGACCCCATAAAGTATATATATTCCTGATCAAGGTCACTAGCCGAGTCGATCTAACCATGTCAGTCTGTCCGTCCGTCTGTCCGTCCGTGTGAACGCTGAGATCTCAGAAACTACAAAAGCTAAAAGGTTCTTGGGCTTCCAAGCAGCGCAAGTTTATTTCAGCCGAGCGCCACGCCCCCTCTAACGCCCACAATCGCCCACTAACGTCTGGCGCCTACACCTTCAAGGATTTTCGGGAAGTATAAAGGCAATTTTGTTGTGTATATTTATACCTATCGAAATGTAGAAGACATTTTTCAAATCGGACCATTCATTAAAAAGTTATACACAATCAAAAAAAGGTTATATATCCATCTCCCCCGCACTCCCTTTAGCTGAGTGAAGGGTATTATCTTGGGTATATTTTGTTTTATCTGGAGCAGTTTCATATTGAAAAAGTAGTTTTTAAAGTTTGACCACAATACTTTATTTCGTGGGACCTACATTTCTTTTAGCTCACCAAATCACCAACACATTTGAAAGTTTACAAACCATATAATTATATTACGCATAACCATAATTGGGCTGAAATTCCATAACAAGATCCCCCATCATAAGGTTAATGAGGTTATAATAGTTTTCCCTATGCTTAGTGAATCATGTTAGAACTCGAGGTAAGGAAGTTCGAGTTGTGGAAGCTCTACTACCTTTAGGGAAAACAATGAGTTATGTTTTATACAAATTTATTTTATTTTGAATAATTAAAAACCAATAATTGTGCTATTATTAGTTTTTCCAGGGATAGCATCTTCACATCTTTGCATTTTCATCCGCGCTTGTGGGTAACGATCACAACGGTCTTGTGGCACCTCTTCGGGTTCTTGCACTTCTTCTTGGGGATGCGGGTGTGGCACCAGTTGTTGCCCCTCCAACAGAGCTTCTTGTGGGTGGAAGAGGCGGTTGTTGTGGTGGTTGATGCCGCAGTGGTTGTCGTTGTTGTAGTCGTAGCAGCCGTTGTAGTTGTTGTTGTGCCAGATGCCGAATGGGCCAACTGAATGGCCAGCGCGATAAGGGCAACCACGAAAAGGAATTTCATCTTGAATAATACGGTGATCTTTTGGAACTGCTGAGCTCGAACAATTGGATGATGTGATTACTTGAAACCTAGTCAACCACTTTTATAGCAATACCCAAAGTTCCGCCTTACTTTATTTGTACACTTGCCAAAAGGTTTAAAGCGAGTCTATCAACATAAGGGATTTTGTAGAATTGTCAATAATCAAATATTAGCCAAGTAAATATAACAATAATAGTGAAAACCACACAATATCAGTCAGTAGTTCAAATAAAAATTGGCTACAACAAAAAAAAATTATAACTCAAAATAAGTTATACATAGCGTTTCCTACAAGATAATGTGTTCTGTTTCTTTAATACAAATATAATTATTATTTTGGTGGATTTTCTTTAAAATTTCCTGAAAAGTATGCAACAATTTCGAACTGAGTTCTTTACAGCTGAAAAAGAAAAAATACATTAAATAAAGAAAACCATTTCGCATTTTTTCACATTTAAAAAATTTATTGTTTTTTTGTTCTTTTTTTTATTTTTTAATCAACTTTTACACAGAGAAAAAAATTAAATTGCAATTTTTGCATTTGTTTGTTTTATTTGATTAATTAAAATTTGTTAAATTGCTAGAATTTGTTAAGCGCTACTAAAATTTAAATTTGTTTTATTTTCATTTGTTTTCTTCATTACATACACTCATAATCATATAGGTAGTATATGGTATACATATATAATATATATTTTATTTTCCCTCGCATTCTCTCGTTTCAGCTGTCGCTTGAGACTCTGTTTATTCGTTAAAGACCTATTGCCACATATATAATGGAAATTGTTAAACGTTACTTCGTCACATAACTATATGGTGTACAACACAGATTCTTATCAACGGTATTTGAGAACATGTTACTTTCCCTTTATTATTATTTTAGTCGTAAAAGAAACAAGCGCAGATTTGAACTGACAAAATTCGGGGAGGGATTGGGACTCTAAGAGTTTTCCTAACTGATTGAGCGTAGCCGCCAATGAAAGCAGATTCTGAATCTTGAACTTAACGAGAAAATAATAATGAAATCTGGCTCAGATCGCATATGGTGGGATAATCGTTTGAATTTAACTTCCTATCGATAATCAAAGATGCCATACTGATTTCGGTCGCAATTGGAATGCAGTTTTAATTTAAATATTGATTCGGGTGCGGTCTAGTTTTGAAAGGATAGGGGGTCTCTAGTGTTACGGATAGTTATTTGCTTTCGATTTCACTTGAGGCGTTCGTTTAATTGATTTGTAATTTGATTCTTGAATGCATTAATTGGTTCCCTTAAACAACACACACACATACATTGAAAATATACATTAGTTCTGCCGTAGTAGTAATCGTAATGTTTGCCTTAGTCGGTAACTTTGTAGTCTGTAATAGAATGTGTAAAAATTCTACAATATATATAGATATATCCATCTATTTTACATCCATTTATAGAACTTTTCGCATAACCCTTGCATAAATACATATTTATATCCACTTGCTTATGGGCTTGATACTTGTCACGATTTTTGCTTTCGCTTTTGTTTTCCTTTTTGGTTTATCATTATTGTTTACAAAATACTTTGAGGAGCACTGGACAGATCTAAGATTCATTTCTTTCTTTGTATCTTACAGTTTACACTTATCCATGGAAAACGTAACAAAAAAATCCTCCGAAAACTGGAGATAGTTTCTCTACTTCAAAATACAATATCCGATAGCTGATTTAAAAAAAAAGCTCAAGAAAAACCACATAGAAAGCGTTGCGAATCCTACAATCTTACAAAGCCTGGCAACATTGTGAACAAAAAAGTTAACCAATCAATTTGGAAACAAATTCGGCAAATGATATTGAAAGTTCTACAAATTAAAATGTTCTACGACTACTTGGTTAAGAATTTAAATTGAACAAAAGGAAATTATCGCAATATTTCTTTCTTGCTTTCTGCAAATTTAATTTTATTTAAGATTATTATTAAATAGATCACATTCATGGTTCTATTTCTTCACTTGCTTCGTTTATGTTCACATTTAATTAGTTAATACAGTATATATATCTTTTAATTTCTTCTCATTTATTGCTGCTACGGTGGCCCTATTTACATACACTACATATCTTTAGTATATGCATATCCTTATGTGTGTGATTGTGTTTAATGATCGAATGGAGCTGAAAACGTCGATACTTGAGTTTGAGATGGCTAAAACATTTATTATGCATTAGGGGGCTCTTGGCATTTTACACCTGGGTTAACCTAAATAAGTTTAAAGCAAGTTTTAAATACCTAAATTGTATTTCTTCTTGTGTAATTTTCCCTTTGCTCTGTTCTTAATCGTATAATGAGTTCTTCATCTTATTAGTCGAGATCTTTGTGGGATTGATTATTGATGGAAAAAAGTTGTTTGTTAGTTTAATTAAATTATTGCAAATGTTTTTGTATTTCTTGGTTTTATAAATAAATTCTTGTTTGCCATTGCGTGTGTTTGTTTGTGGGTGTGTGTTATGCACGAGTAAATCTACAATTAACCTGTCAAATACTTGGGATCTGTTTAATTTTTTTTGTTGTGGCTTATGTGAGAGTTTTAAGACGTCTGTCATTTACAACAGATTTAATGAATTTTGCTTTGCCTTTACGATTTCACTTCTTGTTTTTGTTATTCTACGCTAAAAATTATTTTAAAATTTATTAACACAGATGACTTTATATTTTCCGAAAGTTTTTTGCTTCTGCCTCTTCACAATAGTTACCCATTTTTTTCATAAATTTTTTCCTTTTTTATAAATAATTTCACTGCATTCGTTAATCAAAACAATTTGTTTGCCAACTAACTAGCCAAAATGTATCCATAAGTTAAATATTTCAACCGTTTTCTGGCGATATCATCGTTTCTTTCCTATCAATTTTGTTTGTTTGTCATATCGTGTTCTTATTGTTGGATGTTTGTTTGCATTTGTTTTTTGTTAACTAAACTACAGATAAACACACAGCTACGCACATTGAATGAAATCTTCTGCTGGATTTTAGTTTAGTTTGTTTGTTGATTTCGGTTTTTGCTTGTTTAATATTAAAATCTTACATTAGAAACACATCAAATATTAGAAATATTTTTCATATATATCTATAAATGTATATTGTATATTCAGCCACTTGGCTACACTTTCCTCGCAAAGTTTGGAACTCTGCACAAAAACAAGAAAATAATAATAATCAATTAAAATAATAATACAGAGCTTAATCATAAACAGGTGGAAATATTTTGAGAATTTGTTGAATCTATTTTACTAACATTAATTTTGTTTTTGTAAGATAACTGGGCACCGACTTGACAAGGGTCGGGATCAAAAAAAATTTCGAAATAATTTCCAATCCATTCCAAATTTTCGGCATTTGATTTCTTTATGTATGTGAGTGTATTCGTGAGTGTGTATGCGTTTATCAATATTCATAATTATTATATAATATCACATCAACTTTGTTTTTATATTTGTTATTATTAACTTTCCTCTTTCTGCTTCGGTTGATCGATTCCGATTCTTATTGTTTGCTTTCATATATATAGAATTTTGTTGGATTCTCTTTTCTCAATACGGTATATAGATGTATGTATGTATGCATGCAATTAGAAGTAATAGCCTAATTGAATCGTGACAAAAAACATGCTCTATACATTATGCACTGCAGTTATACATAATATACAAGCTACATTTGATTCCTGGATTATGAGGATGATACAAGGTGGTGGTGTACACACATCCATACATACAAATTGGGTTAATACTCTACGCTTCCATCCGGGGGTTTTGCTTTTTGTGTTCAATTTAAAACGGATCACCGACAACCGCTCACTGAGTGAAGTTTTCTTCTGCTTGTCTGCCTTAATGTTTTACAATATTTTGAATATTCCTTATGGTTTTGGTTCTCCTCACTCGCTTCATTTTCAATACTTCTTTTTTTTGCGATTTTTTTTCGTTTTTCAAAAAGTACCTTTTTTGTTTAAGCCAAAAAGTCAGTCCAATAAGAGTTTTGAGTTGCCTGCAACTGCAGTTGATTTGTTTTTGTTTTCGTTTTGGTTTTTTTGGTTTTGTTTTAGAGCTTAGGTTCCAAAATAATTGTTTTTTGCTTTAGCGTTGAGTTGATTTGTTATTTGCAGGAGTAAGTTGATAGTTTGTGGTCCAAAAGTTTGCCTCTACGGTTAAACATCATCTCTCTGTATTCCATAATGAAGATCATGAATCTATATAATCGCGACGAAGGGACACGACCGATAGATGTTGCTATTGCGATGCGATTGCGATTGCTGCTGTTCTTTCTGCTGCTTTCTGCTGTTACTGTTGTTGTTCGGAGGGATTGAGTTTTGAGCAGCCCAGCGATTCTGACTCTGATCCTGATTCCTCCGTCGAGCGACTCACTCGGATGAGTAGAGCTTGTTCTTGGTCAGCGTGAAGTCGGGACTGATGTTGATGGTATTGCTACGGGTGAGGTTTCTGGAGGAGATCGAAGCGACATTTAGTATGCAGTTAAACCGATTTCTTTGTGCAGCCTCTTACTTTATAAACTGCGGCAGCAGGGAGGTCCAGCCGCTCTTGTCCTGCCTCAATGTCAAGTACAACTCGAATATCGACACGGTGTCCGGGTCCACCTTGAAGGATGCAATGCGTCTGCAAGGGGAAATCGAATATATATTAGTTATTATATATTCCAGAATACGGGTAATTAATTTCACAACTCACCTCACGTTATTCGGCTCGCTCTCAAACTCGATGAAGAGTGTGCAGGCCCGTTCGCCACACGGTTCCCGCTCCGACATCCGGATGATCTCGGCGGCGATCCGCTGCGTGAGGTCGTTGGGCAGCGTGACCTCGGTGCAGGCCAGGTGGCGTCGCTTGGCGTCCCGCAGCTGGGCCTGCAGCTGCTGCGACAGCTCCCGTACCGCGCTGGCGCTCACATCGTCCAGATTGTCGGCGGCCCCAAAGCGAGCGCCGGCCGTCGACTGCAGCGGCGAGGCGGGCAGTGGGTGGTGGTGCTGCTGGGCGGTACTGGCCAGCACGTTGGTCATGTAGGCGTGGTGATAGGCGGCTGCACTGCCTCCGCTAACGGGCACTTCGAAACTGGCCGCTGCCACCGGCGATGTGACCTGTTTGGGAGTGGTCATTCCGCCAGATCCTCCGACGACCGCCAACGGACCACCGCCCCCTGCCGATGGGGGCGTGGCAGGTGGCCGGGTGTTGAGCGCCTGGTGCTGTCGCATGTGCAGCACGGAGGCCGGATGGCCATCGACCACGTCGACGTCCAGATCGCCCTCGCCGGCGGCTGAGTTCCCGTTCACGCCCGCGGTCAGCTCGTCCTCCTCCTCCGTCGCAGCTTGCCAGTCTAAAAAAAATATAATAAAATATTTGTTAGTTAAGATAATTTAGGATATTTGAAATATAAAATTAAATTAAATTTTTTTTATATTATTTCTTGATTTTTACGTACGACGTTTATAAAAATTTAAAAAAAAAATTTTTTTTAGTTTACTAGCTTAATTTTGTACTACGTTGTCAAAAAATTTTTTTTCAATATTAAAAAATATTTTCTCAAAAAAAAATTGGGAAGCCCCTAAAATTCTGATAAGTACCTGACTACCTGTTTTCGAACAGATCGATGTGCTCTTCAACTTATTCGAAATCCGGCCGGGAAAAGTTCGAGTTACGGAAGTTCAACTGTAGTTTTGGACGGCACATCGACCGGCAAAGAGTTCCATGTTGAGAATGGAAGCGAAAAAAATCAGCTGATGTCTGAGACTCGGGATCCACACTCGCGTTCCACTCGATGGAACCGGAAAGAGTGCTGTGCGCAGACTCCGCTTCCAAGGAGCGGAGGGGGTCGGTGCGGGGGCGGGGGAAATCACCTGGCAACAACAGCTGGAAAATCAGCCGTTTCCCGTTTCCAGCTGACGCTCACTCTCTCTCTTTTTCTCTGCCTCTCTTTTTCTCCCTCTCTGTGTCCCAAGTCAGCAGTTTGTGCCCCGCCCCCTTCGTTTCACCCCCCTCGCACTCCTTCCTCTCCACCACTTGCTTTTAATTCTTTTGCTGTTACTTTATTACCCGACCGACCAGACGATAAAAAGCGGAGCTCAACTCCTCTCGAAAACTCAACTCCAGTGAGCTGGGAATTAAATGGTACAGTGGGTCGACTTCTTCAAAAACAGAGACTGTTTAGAGATTATGTTTTTATTATAATTTTTACTTTTAATATTCTTTTTACTCAGAAATTTATTTTTCAATAAATATTTAGAAATGGTTTCATTTTATTGGAACTGCAGTGTTAGTGCTAGCTTTTCCAAAACACCTATAATATCGTTTTGAAGCTCAAAGTCATGTATTAATATAATAATAATTTACTTTTCTCTTGGATATTCACTTGCTTCCTTAGATGCAGAGTTTCAGCTTTATTCTTGGAAGTTTTTTCATGACATAAATATTGATAGATTGATATTATTTTGTTGTTTCCGTACATGAAAAAATTCTTTGTTCAAATAACACGGGCTCAAATTTTCGAATGTTTTTTTTGTTGTTTTCTTGATGATTTTTCTCCGACAACAGGTTCATACTCCTATCCTGAGACTGTGTGTGCACAATGTGTGAGTGCAAGTGCAGCGAGTACAAATTAACTACTTGGCTTGTCTCGACAGCGTCTTGTAATTAGCGCGGAAACTCTTTAAAGAGGGGGGCAGCGCATTCCTCCCTCCCCTTTTTCTTCCCATGCCGCCCACTGTATAATCATTGCAACGTTGCTGAATGGACAATTTGCTCTCGTTAGCTTTGCATGTGCCTCTCCCTCTCTCTCTCTCGGCCCCATCCCCTGCATCTGAAATGCTCTTTCATTCCCTCGTCTTCCGTCTCCCTCTGGCTCCTTGGCACACCCGCGTAATTAAGAAATTAACGGCACATGTTTGCGGCTCTGCATGTGTCCACATGTGTGCGTCTCTCTTCCTCGCCCCCAGCCCCACCATAGCCCCGTCTCTCTCGCACTGCGTTTGTGTTATTGGATTTTGTCAAGTGCCGTTGTCTCCACAAAAGGGTTTGAGCAAAGTCAAAAAAGCGAAAGCCAAAAAGAACCAAATAAAAAACAAAAAAAAAACAGAAAACGACCACACTTAATTACAAAGCACACAAACAAATGTGTACACTGTATGTTTGGATGTACACTCAGCCACAGCTGCGAACAAATTAGTAGCCGTAAAAAAAACTCTACCCATAAATGAATAAAATCTTGTTATCTTTACGAACCAATAAAAAATTCTATATATCGCACCTATCTCATAATTTCTCCTCAAGATATTTCTGTAGCACCTCGATTTTAATTGGCTCTGTTACGATTTTAAAAATCCGTTTCAATACCTCAAAAGTTGTTAAAATATTATTCGAAACTAATTAAAAAAAAATTTTTTTAAGTATTAAGTATTATATTATATTAATATAAAGGTGTGTTATGGGTGGTGTTTTGGTCGGCATAAATTCGTACATATTTACATATGTACAACATATTTGCGTTTGAAAGAGAGATGGGTTCAATAGGATGAACAGACATCTCCACCCCTCGCTTTCTCCCACCCACCCACTAAGTCTATCTCTTTCCTACTTGCCGCAGCAATCGAGGAGCATTTGTGGTTGTGTATTTTGTGCATTCGAAATCAGCAAGAACAACAACAGCCAACACAAGAATGTATTTTACATACATATGTACATACGTATGCACATGAACAATACCTGCGAAATGAAGAAGCACCGACGCAGCATCAGCCCATCCAAGTTAACGGTACACCGCAAACATGACTGTTCTTCTTCTCTTGTGTTTCTCTATTGTTGTTGTTCACCTCAGACGAGTAAATAGGGGGTAGGGGGTGGAGAAGGGGTGGGCGATAGGTGAGCTTCGGGCTTATTACTTGGCTCTCTTAATGCGTGACGTCGCTTGGCCTTGGAATTCAATTTTCGTGCACTTTGGAATGGCAATCATGTTCTTACAGTGTATATTGGCTGAGGTAAACCTATGCACATCATAATCAGAATCTTTATTATCTTAATCTAAAGTTTGTGGTTAAAACTTCCAAATTTAAATTTTATAAAATCCAAAATATTTAGTTATGTAAGTATTGTGTTTGTAGTTTCCCATAGGCGTTGTTTCCAGTAACTCAACTCAGTATAAGAATTGATAATTCGCTGCTTTTATTTTTAGATCTCCCACTTAATTACTGTTATCATAGTTTATTGCTCAGTTCCATTCTATTTTGGATCTTCAATAAAAACTCGCTAATCGAGTTAAATTGGTTGTAAGACAGTCCATGAACTGTGCGTCGTATGTGTTTGCGTATGATTGTTGATACACACAAATGTTTGTCCGTATGTTAGTTTTTTTCTTTTTTTTTTTTGAATCAATGAGTAGTTTATAAATAATTCATTGCGACCAATTTTGGAAGTCATTCGCATTTGGCCCCCTAATGGAAATCTTTGGAAGCCGCTACGAATCTAAATTCGACAAACCTACACATGGAGTTGATAAATATTAAATCAACTTCTTGATAACCCTTTTTTTCGCCATCCCCATACATTTGTAAATAAATATAAAGGGGAATATCCTATTCGAAATTACAAAGTTTTAGCCTCATTGAAGGTTTTTCAATCGAGAAAATTAGTAAACTAACTTTTAAATTTTTAATTTTTACATAACATAACGTTACATAAGGTATTCAAATATGAACATTGTACATGCATATTTATATTTTTAAAAATCAACAGAGTGTAATCTAAAGATTGCTACTAACATTTTCAACCCAGCTGTATATATTCTTTATGGAGAAAGAATAATGACCATGTGTGAGTGTTGGTGAGGCTGGCTTGTTCGTATGTCCTTCGAAAATAAAATTGCATGCGCTCAGTCAGTCATGAAATTAAATTGACTGCAAATACATACGTTGCCAGGGGCGTGGAAGGGCGGGAAAGGGGGTGGCACAGAGTCGGAGGTTTGGTGGGGTCTGCAGAGCTTTGAGCGCGATGCAAGCCAACAACAAGGTGGGAATGTATCCAATATGCGCCCCTCAGCTTTTTTCACGCCAAATCTGTCCATTCCAGACCATTAGATTTTTTGATTGGAAAATATGTAGATTCTATACTATAGATTTCTTATAAATTTGCCACTTTTTAATGTATTGAATTCTTAAAAAATGACGTACAAGGAAATATACAACCATATTTATTTAGCATTTTGCACCTTAAACATCAGGCTTAAATTAAAAAAATAACTAAAAGTGTAGTCATGGGCCATATAATTTCAAAGAAGATAAATTCACGATTTGCGGCGGCAAAAAAGGTTCTTAATTTGACTGATTTCAACTGAAATATAGATATTAAAACTCAGATTCCCGCTGAAATTGGCAGCACTGCGGGTAACCGGGTAACGGTAAATCTGTGGGAGTGTGTGTGCGAGGCGACATGTTGTTGCATGTCGCTACCACCGCCGCTTGTTGTGTTGTGTTCGCCTCTGGGTGATTTTACATTTTTTGCTGTTTTTGGCTTACGTGCTACGTGGCTATATGGCTATATGCATATGGAATCCCTCCCTGTTGCCCAGACGGCCGTCCCCCCGTCTAATTTGCCCAACTCAACTCTTTCTTGGTGCCGTGGTGCAAAGTTTAAAGTGACAGGATTAACAGGATGTTGCATAATCCGCCCGTCAGACACATGAACAGGATATGCCGGCCTGGCTTCGGACAGGAACCGAGTGCAAAATGCATAATGCAAATTTTACATTTTTGCAACCCCTCAAGCGGACCTCTACGGGTTGTAAAAATTCAGTCGATTTGGTGAAGGAAAATTTGGTGCTGTTTCACTACAAACGTTTTGAACAGTTTGCTTTTAATTTGTTGGTAGTGAATAAAAATCAAACTTAATCCAAAAACACTTGAAGCATTAGGCAATTCAATTCGAAATCAAAGAAGAATTTATCAAAATTTTCCATTGGTTAAAGAAATACTTGAATAAATGAATTTTAAATCTCTGGAAAATTTGCTAAAGACATCAAATGAAATGTTTCCGTACGCTATAAAATTAATTGAATCAAAAAAAAGGAAGAAAATAATGGGCCATAAACATGAAAAATAAAAATGTTCGTGGCACATTAAAATATCCGAAATGTGCCTTAATTGAGAATTCTTGCAAGAAACGACCCGAGTGGATTTTGTAAGTTCACAAGGTGAGCAGCGGCCTTAAATTTAGTTTTAATGCGTGGCAGGGCATTAAAATTAATCAAGCGTAATAACACCGAACTGTAAACTTGTAATAATTTTTGTTGTTGAGCTTGTGCTGCATTTGATTTTTATACTTCGGAATCGGAAATTTTCTTTGATTAAGCAATTTAAGAAACCCTAACCGAAACTCACAAAGAAAACTTGGGAAAAAAAAGATTTGCCTTTCTCGGGATAAGTGGATTAAAACTTTTAAGTTTTTCTAGAAACTTTTGATAGAACTTCTTCATTTTCGATTTTTAAATATTCCTTTTTAAAAAAAAACTATTTATTCCTTTAAAAGAAAAAAACTATTTATAAGAGATCACGACAAACAAAGCAGTTTTTAAAATGAATTTTATTACTCTGATTAAACACATTAAACTTTAAACACAACTTTTTTCGGCAAATACAAAAGGGTTACTGTGTATCAAAATGTAAAATTGATTCCACTTTATCAAATATTTCCAAAAGTACAAAAATATTGACGCTGCTAATTTTGCAATCGCTTTTTTATGAATAATATTCAAAATGTTTCGCAACATCTTTTAATTTGAAAACTTTTCTTACGAGATGTAGAATTCCGAAAACCTTTTTAATTACACTCACTGTTGCTCACCCTTAATTAATTTATTTATTACATTGACTTACCTTTAATTTTATTAACACCGAATTTTCCCTGAATGTGATTTTGTACTGAGAGCACTTCCATCTTCATAGAGTCGCCGTTGAAACTGCTATTTTGTGTGTTTTCAGCCGGTTGAGTGTTGGATTTTCAAATTAAAGTCTGCCGCCTGCTGCTGCCACCGAATGCGTTATTATATAGATTTTCGATCTCGACCGACTTTCGTTGCGTTATATATATGTATGCATGTGGGTATATTGCGTGAGTGTGGATAGTTGTATTTAACGTACTTGTAGAAATGCACTTTAATCACAAGAATTTGATTTTATTTCGCGTGTGTTGGGTGTTTTTTGTTTTTGTGGTTTGTGTGGGTGGAGAGTTCGATTTTCCAGCGACAGCGTTTTAACAAACAATTGGAAAAGTATCAACAACTAAATTTGTTATTCTAGTTAAACATTTCAATTCAATACATGCTAAAAAATCAACGCAAATTGCCGCCCCGTTCAGCTCTCTCTCTCGCTCGCTCTCTTCTGGTTTAGCTTCCTTTTGTTTTCTATCTCGCTCTGTCTGGGTTTCTTAATAAATTTAAGCACAGCACATGGTTTTGATTTAATTCAAGACGTTCTTGTTGTTGTTGGTTGGACAGAGATTTCGATTTCGATTTCCTAGGCGTTTTTATCTTGCTTTTGCTTGGCTTGGCTACATATGGCGGAGTTTCAAGTGCTGATGGCTGCGTTTTCTGTTTTTCTGTTGTAGAAGTGTTCTTTTTGCCTGGCCGTTTTTCTGGTTTTCCGATTTTCTGGTTCTACTTCTGCTCTCGCTTTTGGTCCGATGTGTTTTTGGCGGCCGAGTTTTTTCGACTGCGGTTTCGCATTGAAAAAACGGAGCTTTAAGTTCTCTGCTCTCTGTTCTTTCTCTCCTGCCTTTTCTGGCTCTCTGCCTCTCTGTCCTTCTCAACGCTCGCTCAGCTGTGCGGTGGCCACTTTGCCTGTGTGGGTGCGTGGCGAGAGCAGCGCGGCGAGAGAGCTTGGAAAATAGATGAAAAACTGGACTGCGGGCAGCGGCACAACTTCGATAACGGGACACACTGGAGAGCTGAGCTGAGCGGAGCGGAGCAGTTTCCAAACAGTTTTCCAAAGCTACTATCCGGCCGGCTCGCGTGCTGCTGCTTTTATACCGATTTTCCGCACCGGCTGCGCTGCCGGCGTAGCAGCTTTTCCTTTTCCTTTTCCTTGGCCGTGAACTCTCTCTTGAGTGGCCCTCGCTCTCTCTCTCGCTCTTTAGCCAGCTGAGCTGCTGCCGGCGATCATGTGTTGCCGTCAGCTGTTGTTGAACCACTTAAGAGCGCAGGCAACTCTTGAGCGGCTCTGAAAATCTCTTGAGCTAAGATAAAGCGCTCATTGAAAAGAGAACACTGAAGTTCTCTTTGAGTGCGTTTTGCAACAGTTTATAAAATGTAAGAAACGTTCTTAAAATGCCCGTCGCAATTCAATACATATTCCTGTTTAAACTTTTAAAAATTCTATATAATTTATTTATTCCTATAAATATTTTTAGATTTGATGATCAAGAACTTAGTAATAAAATGTATTTAGATTTCTTTGAGATATTTTATTTGACTCCGATTAAGTTTGTATCTAAGAAAATACTTTTCGATTTTTAATCAACTTAGTAGCTGCATGTGTGAATTTTGTATAAGTTTGTAATAGTATTTTTAAGGATAAAGTTAAATAAAGTCCAACATTCAGAACACTCATAGAGAAAAACTATTTTATTTTTAAGATTTTTTGATAAAAACAAAAGCATTTACCCAAAATATTCAAATATGAGAGGTTTTCCGTATTTTGACATTTTAGTTAGGACATTTTTATATTTATATTTGTAGTTACACACTTACTTACTTACCTCCATACACTGTACATATGCTGATGGTCGAATATCTGGCCTTTACCGGATGACAAGACCCATTGTACCGCCTCCCGTTCTGGTGGAAATGGAAGGGAAAAGCAAGAAAATGGATGAAAATGCTTCGCCGACACAGGGCCTGTCACTGTTTTAACAATTCATCTTAATAGAAATAAAAAATGGCGCCGCTGGCGTTGGACAGTCCGGCTAAAACACCCCCGTCTCTTAGCCCCCTTATCCCAAGTCCCACATATCCCCTATCCACCCACTCCCCCTCTCCCTTCCCTTTCCACTCCCACTCCCCTTTTCCTATTTGTCACTGGCTCGTTGTGGGTGCTCCGCTCTCCATCGGATCGGCTTTAGGAAAAGCATCCGCATTTTCCTTCGTCTAGCTGCTTTTTTTCTGTGTGGCGTGGTGTTGGGGGGATTTACACATGTCAGTTAATGCTGAAAAAATGTTTACACAACACAATTGCCTGGCGGAGGGCGAGGGGGCGGGGCGAAATGCCCAGCATGGGGCCTCTGCCGCACCAATGTACTGAGAAAAAAATAAACATATTGAATAGAAAAAAGAGCATTAAAGTTTTCTAGCTTACTAAGAAACAAATTCTTAAAAAAAATTTTAAAAATCTGATGTAGAAGCATATTTTGCAACTTTTATTTTAATAGTGGCTGAAATCCAAGACTTCGATCGAAATGTCCTATATTTATTTTTATTTCTTTTGAAAATTCTAGTAAAATGTTAGGAGGGAAAAAGCTAAAGTAGATACAAGCCTAGTGTAAAATATAAAAATTTTTATTATTTACAAAAATATAGCCATTTTTGTGGCGCCCTGGATAAAATTATTGTTAGATACAAATAAAAAACGTTATTTAATTAACTTTAATAGCTAAATATATAAAAAGATGATGTTTATAGAAAAGTTACATTTTCCTGATTTCTTTCAGTGCATGCCAAAAGTTTTAAAGGCCAGCTCTCCCTCATCTTCTTTTGAATTTTTTGTAGCCACGCTGCAGCAGTGTCGAACAGGATAAAAGTCAGTGGCATACAATTAATCAAACGCATGATTTATGTGAGTGAGTTCCACACGAGTTTAACCTAAATACGTCCCGTCGGGAGTTAGCCAAATGAGATGTTCAGGGCGGCTTACAACTCCCCTTACCGAAATCAACCCACAGCAGCTTAAAAGACTTATCCACATTGCAAAGACGTTTACTTTGGCAATTCCTGCCTTTGTTTTCTTTAAAAAAATAATGGTATCTAAAGTTTTTCTAGTTGCAAAGAAACTATAATACATAGTTTTAGAAGTAGTGAGAGAGACCTTAAATAAAGAAGAAAAGTAAAAAGTAAGTAAAAAAATATAATAGTATTTTAATAAATATTTTAATTAAATATTTATAAAAATATATTGTAAATTAAAGAACTGTGTAGACATTTCACAAAAATTATAAATCTTTATAGAGTGATAAGTAAAATAAATATTTTAACAACATTTTATAATATTTTTCTAAAATCGTATAAAAACCCTTAGACCCCGATAATTATCGGTGTATTTTTTTTTATATATTTAAAAAAAGCTTAGAGCCTACACCCAAAAAAAACTCGATATGAATCGTAGGTCAATTTGACCTTTTTTAAGATCATTTTTAACTTGATATGGGGCCAGGTAAATGTGATATGTTCGAAATGTAAAAAATCGTATTTCTGACCAAAACGTACACTAGTGCGAGCGAGAAAACATGCTTGAAGTACGTCAGTTCGAATTTCGAATCAGTCTTTCTCCCTTCCACTCATGTCATTTTGCTCGCCATATTGATTCTTGCGCTCTTTTTCGAAGTTAGAGAATCTCCGAGAGAGAGAATTCGGCAAAATGATATTATTTAATGTAAATTTATGAATATTTCAGGTAAAAACGATATGAGTAGGAATAACCAGAAAATTACCTGGACTTATCGATTTTACGGCGACGTGCTTTTTTTTGTGTGTAGATTTACTAGCGGGGAATTTATTAGTCCAGCTATTTTTCACTCCGTGATGGGACTAAAAAAGAAGGAGGAGGGGCGTTATTATTTTTGTGTTAGCCCAACCATAAATGCTTAGAAGTCCTTATAGCATATCCACTTAGTTTCGATATTTCTGCGTGATTTGAAACTTTTTCACAGGTGGGCGAGCGAAGGGACCTCACTAGAAAAGCCGTCACATTTGCAGACACACAAATGCACTTCGCAGGACAAATGGGAAACGCCGTAAGAAAACGCTGCTAAAAGCCTCAACCAAAGCCAAAGGCTGCCGGGCACTTAGGCTGGCAATCCTTTCTTCACAGGATCAAAATTCCCAATTCCGAATTCCGAACGGTACCATGGAAGCTTCGCTGGGATTCCAAATGGGATACAAATGAACGCCTTTTCGAGCTACCCAACGCCATCGCCATCGTCGAATGGACCACTTAGTGAGCCTTTGTGGCGCAGGAGGAAAATGTGGAGCTGGCTCTTCTAATGCGTTGCACGTTTTCCCAATAAAATAGCTACAACAACATGGGCAACAATCCTTTAAGTTCTTCGATACATCGCCGGGGAGCAGGAAACTGGAGCTGGCGAAGAGTGGCTTTTTAGTTCCCGCGCACATCGCTGCACAGGGAGAAATAAAAGCCTATTAATTAGTTGACTACATTGAATGAAATCAAAAAATGTACTTTCCAAATTGTACACTGCAACATTTTATGTTAACTATGATTTATAATGTACATTCTTTAAATAAAGTTGACCCAATACATTGTCCAAATATAGGACTAAAATTATGTTTATTTATGTTTTATTTTTAATATAATTTAAATATTGTTTCCTTTTCACACTAAGTTTTATTGTTCTATTACTGGATAAAATAATAGCTTTAATATGGTTTATTTTAGATTTTATTGGTGTTTAGTTGATACCTAAAAAAGTATTTAATTAAACTTTCTAATTTTTAAAAAAATGTTACTTCATTGCTTTTAAAAAAAAAAAATTTTTGAATTGATATTCTACCCCTTTTGAAATTTCGATAAAAGAAAATTCTTCAAGAATGATCAAATGCATTTTTAGATGTATCCTACTTTCTTTTTTTACCGTGTGGTATTTGGTGCAAAATTGGAGGAGCGGTAACTGCCATGAACATCGATTTTCATGTGATTTGTGTAGACGTGTTTGGGTTTTATTGATTTTCACTTGATTCCCTCCATATGCTTGAATATACTTAAGCCGGTACGTGCACATCTCCATCTCCATCGCCATCCGCATTGGCATCCCGTCCTATCCCATCCTATCCCATCCCATCCCGTCCATTTCATCCCAGGTCGGTCGTTGTCGACAGCAGCCGAGCACCCGAGCAGCTCTAATGTCAGGATCATGCGAGGTTATCAACATAATTTCGAAAACCACCCATCCGCACCAGCCATCTCCACTCCACCCACATCTTTCTAGTTTATGATGTAGTAGATTTCTGTTTCTTTTCCTGCAGCATCATGAAGATGATGATGACGGTGCGGTGGTAGTGGTCGTGATGAGAAAGATGGGCGCGTGTGCGGTTTGATAAGACGCCAGCGATTCGGCTCCATTTCGTTTGACTTTCATCTGCCATCCCGGTTTGGTCCCGTATTAAAGAGATTCAGTCTTATTTTTAAAGGGGAAGACACTTTCCCGTTGTAAATATTTACAATATCGAAACAAATATTTTTCTAAATATTTACCATCTAAATAATTTATAAAAAAAATGTTTAAGTATTAAAACGCGAATTCTTTAGTCAATCATAAGATGACTTTTGTTTCAAAATGCTTCGATTTCGAGTTTCTTGATAATTTTAAAGTTATTATTGATTTAACGAGAATACTCCATCGAGCTTGAAGTGCAGTAAGACGTCAAATCGGAAATGGGGAACGCACCAGATGATTGTTACACCACAAAGAAATTGAAGTATTCCAAAAGGAGCCGAGAACAAGGCAAGCAATTGCCATCAAGTGATGGTCCCCATTTATTTGAGGCAGCGCCGAGGCAATCAAAGGTCCTGTCGGCATTTCTGGATTCCTGGACTGAGTTGCCTGCCTCGTTACTCATTTCGTTTCGGCTGACATCTGACATGATTATGTACATTTGTCCCCTGGTGGTGTCGCCCCCCAAAGCCGCCACAAAAGCTGACGCAATTTACATGCCGAGCTGAGAAGTGGAATCTGCACTGGAAAAATCTAGACAATCTAAAAAAATGAAATCTGTTAGGCCAAGTTTTTGAAGCCTAATTTCCACCAATTTGTGGTTTATCCTTTTAAAAAATCTTTTTAAACTTCTTGGGGCTTTTATTTTCAAAAATTAAAAAGTGAACATTTAAAAAAAATTTTAATTTGATTTATTTCTTTTATCTTTTGGCTTACATGTTTTTTAATGTAGCTAGCTTTTTTATTTTAAGGGATTTAGTAATGTATTTAAATACTATTTACTAGTGTGAATAGCCTTGTAGTGCGAAAGGGGCTTAATAAATCGAAAGACTATCGATAAAAGCTTATCGAAGGCGCGCATGTGCAAAGGCCTTATGCGCAGTTGCAGCCGGTCACACTTGAGACAGTATGACCGCATGTTTTTAGAAAAATCGTGAACAACCCTGTTGTTAGAAAGTTAACGTGAGTTTGAAAAACATGGAAAATAATATGTACAACGGCGAAAAGTTGGCCAAAATACTGACTGATCTGGAGAAATCGGATCCCGACTACGAGGTGGGCGACCCATACAGCAGGCAGGATGCGATCCGTCCGCTGGTGGCCACCAACTGCTCCGAATATGTGGTGGCCCACTCCACACACGCCCTGCGACCGGCGCGCCAATTCGCGGAGGTGGCGCTGCTGCCCCACATCCTGGAGACGATGAGGAGACTGGGCCTGAACCGCCTGATGCGCCTGCAGGCCTTCGCTTGGCCCCATCTAGGCGGAGGATCGGGACACGGAGCGATGATAGTGAGTGCCCCGCGCAGTGGACGCACCTTTGCCTACGTTCCCGTTGTTTGCCAGGCGGTTTGCAAATCCCTCGCCGAGAGCCGCCGGCAGAGGATGCTTCATCCGGGCGCCGTGGCCTTGATCCTGGTCCCCGACCTGCAGCGCGTCCGCCAGGTGAGCGCCATGTGCCACGCCCTGTTAAGGAAGGCGCGCAGCGATGACTCGATCACCCTGACCTTGAATGTTTCCACGGCGAATTCCTCGGACTTTCTGCTCCGCCTGCTCAACGGCGTGGGCTGCCTGGTGGCCACGCCCGCCCAGCTGGCTTGGTTTGGGCGCGAGGCGCCTGGCCTCCTGCGCTTCCCGCGTCTCCAGTTCTTGGTCTACGATGACGTGGATCTGATGGCCGCCGAGCAGCTGCGGAGGGCCGAGCAGGTGGTGCAGGAGCTGCTGCCCACCACCCACTATCCCCAGCTGGTGATGGTGTCGCAGTCCTACAGTGAAGCTCTGATGACAAAGTTGAGAATGCTTAGCAGTCGCCCGGCCGTTATATTCGGGGATATCCTGGAGGCAGCCCTGTATGGAGGCACTCGCATCCGGATTTCCCTGGTTCGCAAGCAGGAAAAGAGCAGCGAGGTGATGCAGCTGCTGCAACAGCGTTCTCCCGAGGATTACCGCACGGTTATCTACTGCCTGGATGACGGAGAGATGCGACAATTGGTGAGGGCTCTAGAGGATCGAGGATTCGGTTGTCTTCCCTACTATCAAACCTCGGATTTGGCGATTCGCGAGCAGGTTCACAGCTGGCTGGCGAAGAGTCGCGGGCTGATCCTCCTCTGCACGGACAGCTGCCCGGAGCTGGTCATCCGAAATGCACACACATTGATTCACCACGGCATGGGCGACACGTGGAGCAAGTTCAAGATGAGACATCTAACGATCTCGGAGAATCTGAGCAACAATCTTTCTGGAAAACCCAGTCATCAGGTGACCCTCCTCTCCCAGGTTCTCCTGGACAATGGCAACCAAAGGCAGTTGCCCCGACTCGTGGACTTCCTGCAGTTGCACCAGCAAATAGATCCCGTCGTTTTATCGGTGGCCCAGAAGATTCGCGGGGATGTGGAGAGCACTAAGAGCAACAAGCAGGCGATCTGTGGACAGATCCTCCTCCTCGGCGAGTGCCGCGATCCTGTCTGCGAGGCTCGACATCATGTGGCCGATCTGGACTTGCGTCCCAGCCATGTTCCCGCCTCCGGAGACGTCAAGGTTCAGCTGGTTCGGGTCTACTCGCCCGCACACCTTTGCGTTCGCCTCGAGGAGCACCTGCCGCTTAATGGCACTTGGCAAGCGCTGCCCTTCCTGGCGGTGCAGGAGATGCGCCTGAAGCTGCTGCAGGACAAGGAGCCCCACCGCTACTGGCCACCAGTGGCCGGAGCCATCTGCATGCACCACACCACGCTCACCAAGGAACGGGTGAGGGTATTGAAAGTAGCTCCCATTCAGGACGTAAATCTGCTAAGATCCGATATATCGGTGGAGGTGCAGGCTCTGGATGTGGACACCCGTGTCCTGGCCACACAATCCGGACGACTCTACGAGTGCTCGCTGGCCATGCAGCAGGTGCCACCGATGGCCTTGGATCTGCGGTTGCTCGGAATGGTGCCGCAGTCCGGCGAAAGCAGCTGGTCGGAGGAGGAGCGCAGCCAGGCCGAGAAATTGCTCAAGAATTTGCCCAAAGGCCACTTTCTGCAGGCCAACATTCAGTTCGCAACGGCAGGCACCCTTTTCGTTCAGGATCTGGTGGCCATGGTTTATGCAGACAACTTCAAGGTGCACCTGCGTCATCTGAATCTTTGCCAAAAGCTAATCAAGGCCAATTTGGCATGCAGATGTGAGAGTGCTAAGGAAAAGATTCTAGAGATCTTCGGGGAAAAGTTGATTGTAGAAGAACGGGTGGAGGTAGAACCGAAGGCAAAGAAAGTTCTTGAGGAGAACAAGGAGAACTGGGAAGTAGAACCGAAGGCAAGGGAAGTTCTCGAGGAGAACAAGGAGAACTGTGAATTAGAAATGAAGGCAAAGAAAATTCTTGAGCAGAACAAAGAGAACTGCGAGTCGACACAGGAAAGGACCTTAAAGAATGGTGATCATGTGATGAAGGAGAAGAAATCTCACCAACTACTGCCCCCCAGATGCCTACGTCTTATGCAGATAGCACGCGAGGCGTTTGAGGAGAAGGATCAGGAAGCCAATAATAGCCAACATGAAATGGGAAAACCTTCACCATCCAATGAAGACAGCATGTCCCAGCTATACGAGTGCATCAAGAACTGCGCCCTGCTCGAACTGGAGGAAGAAGAGCAGTCCTTGAAGAATACCGATCAGGCTGTCACGAATCCAGCAGAATTTCTCAAAAAAGTGATGAGCGAGGAAAGCAAAGATAACCGCAAACCCAAGAAGAAAAGCAAGGCAAAGAGTGCTTTGCCAGCGAAACCGATTAGCAATTACAATAAGGAGATGGCACTGCAAACACATCCCAATGTGGTGAGACCCAAGGTGACCTACTATCAGAACATAACCACCTTGGAGTTGCAGGTGTGCCTGCCGGAGGATGATCTCGAGTACAAGGCTGTGCTGGTGGGAGTGCAGATTTTCTTTAAGGCCACCTCGAAGTTCTCCGACTTGATTCATCAGTTTGTTCTGACCCTGAAGTTTCCATATACCTCACTTCGCCATCACCGAGTGGGACGCACCGTGTACATCAGCGTCGTAAAGTCGTTGGCCTTCGTTGATCCGCTGGACTTTGGCGAGTACCGCTTCCTGAAGCCCAACCACGATATGCTATCGAAAATGGAGAACTACCATAAGTTGAAGCAAACTGGCTTTAAGCGTTTCCTAAACAATAGAGGATATGTGCAGCAGAAAGTCGACTTGCCACACAGCAGCGATTACAGCGATGACGAAGAGCGGAATCTGGATGGGATCGAGCGTGTTGATCATAGCGAAATTTGCGACTGATTCTGGGGATTTTTAAATTAATTAATTGCACGTCTTAGATTTTTAGCATGTTGATCGATTTAAATAGTTTTTTTTTTAACGCAGTGAAGCAGAATGGAAATCCTTTTATTATATTTTAAATATTGCTTATTTTCGTCAATTTTTAAAATAAACAAAAATTTAAATAAATATTAATAGACCTATTTTTTAAATTTTTTTTTAAGTCATAGCTGTTTTTCAAGTGTAACTCGAAGAACCCAACGACCCCCAACTCTAATCTATCAACTCTAATATATTTAAACATTGCTTATGTATTTCTGTAAATTTTTAAAATAAAGAAAAATTAAAAAAAAATACTTGTAAACCCCTTTTTATATTTTTTTTGTTCGATCATAGCTGTTTTTCAAGTGTACCTCAAGCCCAACGACCACCAACTCTAATCTATCAGCGGTCTGTGCGCTTTGCGCTTACCTCGAATATTTTGCACTTTTCCTTTTGGGGCGACAAGGGCTCCTTAGCCCGGCTTTCTCATTCACACTTCCTCTTCGTGTTTTGGCCGCTCTCCACATTCGCCGGAATTGCTTGCCTTCTCACGAGGACTTGCCTGGCCTGGCACAAGTGTCCTTACAACATTTTTTACTTTGTAACGCAAATTCTGAAGTAAGCATGAATAATGCATGCATTGTGTGTAATTCTTCAAGTACTTTTGCCGTGCCGACGACAAGCACACATCAGCGGCCCGGTTACCCGAACCACCGCCTCCAGCCGGGACTAACCCCACGAATCCGCCCCCTGTCACCACCCACAACCTATTTATATTTGGCTGTTTCGCAGCTTGCGGCAATCCTGGAGCGATGTCCTTGCGGGCGTCCAAATTTATTGCAAGCTTTTTGAATTACAAATTTATTTTAATAATTCGGAATGCGAGCTGGGGACATTTAAATAAACTACTTTCGGGCTAAAATTGTGATTCCCTTCGGGAGCTGGAATATTTTTACCTTAAATATCCTTAAGTTTGTATTAGAGCCCTGCGTGAATCATTCAATATTTGTTTTATCATAGTATGCCATGAAATTTCTGATTTGTTTAATTCAATTCTATGTGAAATAAATTGAATGTTTTTCTAATTCATTTCGAATTGAATGAATGAATGAATAATTTGGAAGTGGACAAATTTTAACAAATCAATTTAAACTAAATAATATTCAGGCAGATTTAATCAGAAAATTATAGCCCTTTCTTCTTCTAAAGAAATTGTCAATTCTTTTAAACTCAAAATTCAAATTCATTCAATTCTATTAAACTCAATATTCAAATTAATTCATTCATATAAAACAAAAAATGCAAAATAATTAATTAAATCCATTCATGCCGGGCTCTAGTTTGTATACTGGATTTTTCTATTCTTATATAAGCATACTTGAAGTTTAGCAATTCTTTGGTGTCTTAGCGAATCGATATTCACTTGGAAATGCAAACAGAGCAAGAAGCTAATGACAATGCGGTAGAACGACCGCGACGCCCATTTAATTGAGCCCTTTACCTGAATAATGCAGAAATCAAACAGCACCGACCGTCCACTCCATTACATATTATCCATTCCCCATGACGGAGACAAACAGAGGCCCGAACCGCAATCCGTTTCATTATTTAGCTGGGTCGGGAATTAAGTGCATGTACCATTTTGCCAGGTTCCCACAGTTGTCAAGACACCCTCTCTTATTATCGACTAGGTAATGGCATTATGTCTATATGACCGCATAGGAACAGGGACAATTTTGCCAAGCAGATAATAGCAAACTATTCTTTGAGGTTAACAACCATCGAGTGACGCTTAGTTGGGATTTCTTGTTATAAAAATATTGAAAGTTAACAACAATTCTCACTAATAGAATACATTTATTAATTTAATTTTCACAGTAAAATTTAAATTTTACGTTGCCTTAGTTTAATGCCATTAGTGACCCCTGACCCTTGCAGAACTCAGAATCTCCCTCCCTCTTCTTGATGGAAATTCACTTAGTCATTTTCACAGCCATTAGCTGGGCCAGAAAATGCTGAGACGAGAAAACGAATTCCTTTTTTGCCAATTTTCCCCAGGTTTGAGTCACGTCAAGAAGTGGACAAGCCCCTGAACGCGTGCTGCTGACCAAATGAGCAGCGCCAAGCCGCCCACAAAGTATCCAGGAGGTCCGAAAAGAAAGCGCTGAGAATTCAAACTTTTAAAAGTTTTCAGCTTTTCACTTTTTTCTTTTCAATTTAGAGGACGAAGAAGCCGGAGGAGGGAGCCTTGGACGGGGGAAGCTGTGGAGCGTCGTTAATGGTTTTTGCAAAACTTATGAAACAAACTATACACAGGATGGCTCCACTGAAGTCCTTCCCTTCAGTTGCCGACCTGCACTGGCCACGTCGAGGACACCTCCTCCGAAACGAGAGAGGGTGGTTCTAAAAATACCACATCATTTAGCTTTATTTTTAAGGACTTTTGCCTTGACCATTGTTATAGGAATGTCGTGAAATTTAATCAAGGTTTTATGAAATATTATTTCAAGATAACAGAGTTCTTTGGAATAGAACTTTTGAATGTCTTGAAAGTTTAAAAATTATTTTATATCTAAGAAAACTTATCCCTTTCATATAGGGATGGGTTTAAAATTTCACTGATTAGTATAAGATTATTATCTATTTTTTGTTATATTTGTTATATTTATTTACCGAATTGACTTTATTCTGACACGGTTTTCCTAGAAACCCTCGCCTTCAGAGGGCAGTGTAATGTCACGTACTTTCACTTTCCTACTCCGACCACTTTCTGCTCGGAAAATGGCCAGAAGCTCAGCGTCAATGCGTCGTCCTTCGAAAACGAACCTATTCAAAGCCTTCATGCGTTTGAATTCTATTAGCCCAAGAAAGGATTTTCTGTGCTTTGGCTCCCATTCCAGATGGAGGAAGCTGGAATGAGTCCAGGCTGCTGTCACAAGCACTTTTTCAGCGTTACGTTTGTCGTTTACCCCGGGGGTGTATTTTCATCATTCTCATTTCTGGGCCTGGTCGTGGTCCTCGTCGAGGTCCTGCTCCTGCTCCCATTCCAGATCCCGATGATTCTGGTCGTGCCATGCACATCCAATTGACATTTCAGCTTAAGTCATTGTGTAAGGCAGCAACAAAGGGAGCGCCAACAAAACGGAAAGCAAGCAAGCAAAGTCCGGACAAGTAGCAAGCCGAAGCTGTCCGCCGTTCAAACACCCGGATCCGTCAACCAGTGATGCCAGCGGTCTGCTAGAAAGCCCATAAAATGGAAAGATTGCTACGAGCCACTATGCTAACGTATTTGTACAAATTTTTGAAATAAATCAACAATAGGACCTTTATTACATAAATTATAGTGATGAAAACCCAAGTGGTTAATGATAAAAGCAGCATTAAAAAGTGTTTTTGATTCACAATATTTTAAGAACCCAAAATGTTTATTAAATGACTTACCAATAATGAAGTTTTGTTTTTAATAAATAAACTCAAATTATTATAATTATATAATTTTTAAAAATTAACAAATAAAATACTGTGGGAACAAAGAAAATTCCAGTTCCTATATCTACACATTTCCCTGGCAGAATGGGCATCACTGCAAAATCCCACCCAGCTGCAGGGTCGTACACTTATTCTGCTCACTGTGCGAAAAACAAAGCCCGAAGAAGGAAGTAAAGTGCAAAAGCTGCAACGGCAACAAAGGCGCACACAATTACCGAGCACTGTGTCCGCCCACCACAACCCATTTGGGCAGTAGATGGGGTTGTGGGTGGTTTAGTGGGGGGGTTGAACGGTGGAGCCCTTGGTCGAACTTTCGTGTTTACACAAAAATATTTAGACTGATCCCGGCGCATAGTGGGGCGCTACAATGTGGGTTAATGGACGAGGAAAAGGGTTAAGAGCAGGGAATGCGGGATTTCATAAGATTGATGTGGGAGAAGGTGGAGGGGAATTCCCCTGTGTAGGCACGATAACCCCGTAGTTTCCCTGAATTAACATCCGATTCGAAAGTAAGCATTTGAACATCAGAATGTTGTTCATTCACGGTACACTACACTTAGCAAATCGTTTCAGCAGGTATTCCAAAGAAAATAAATTAATTAAGTGAAATAAAGAATACCAAAATGAAATAAAATAAAATTGAAATTTGAAGTAAAAGATAATAGGATGTAAAGCTTATTAGAAAGAATCAAAAAGATCTTAATATAGTAAATATTTAAAAATATAAGATACCATTATTCTATTTTTTGTGCGGTATGCGCATTATAAAATCTATTAAAAAATATATTCTAATAATTTTATTCATGTCTTTAAGGAATCGAATTCTCGGAGGCATGATTCCTGCTGGCAGCTTCCGCAACGGTCGCCACTAACAACGCGGCAAATGAAGGCAATATCTCAAATGGAACCACATAAACGAAATAATAAATACCAAATGATTTCATAATGAATGTCGGGATGGGCAGGAAGGCATTCGCCCCGCATCGCCTCGCCTAGAAACCGACGTAGTGTCCTGTCCTCGCCGTCATCCCGGTTGGCATTTCTTTTATTACTGAAATTGCGAAGGAGAAATAAAAAAAATTCTTAATTTCGTTTCGTTTCATCAGCAGCAGCGACAAGATTTACAACATACTGCGAGCATAAAATAAAAATCTTATTTTTGCTCAAATGCGACGGAGGGTGGACGAGTGGCGAGCGAAATAAATAAATAAAATAAAAAGCCAGCGGAATAGAATGAATAAAAATACTCGAACGTACAAAAGCCATCCACCCATTGTCTGCCGGAGATTGTGGGGCGTTGACAACCTCAATAGTTATAGAGGGGTTCGGGACTCGGCGCTTTGGGGTTCTCCATCCGGATGGAGCCACGCAATTCGAACGCATACCGAATGCAATAAAACGCACATGTGAGACTCCCTCGTACCATAATTTCTGTGTGGTTGGCAAATAAATTTGATTTTGAGCGAATTGTCTGGGATTGACTCTCACCAACTGTCTTTACTGGCTGCAAATTAAGCTCCATATGGTTAAAGACATAGCAGTTTGGTAACGAAAAGTAAGTTAAGAAAAAAGAAAAGAAAATTTACCTAACTTAAAAATTATATGTTAAAATACCTCGTTCAAAATATTTTTAATATAACTGAATTTCTTAATTATCTTAGGGTTTTTATTTAGACTCAAAAAATAAATAAAAAAAGATGCAAAGTTAAATAAATTATTTGGTTCTCTTATTGTTAATAATAAATCTTTCTATATTTTTTCGATTAGGAGCAGCCTTTTCACTTTTTGCTGAGAGAAGAACTTTCTTTCTGTTGACCTTTTCCATTGTGTAATCCTGGGACAAAATAAAAATTCCTTAAGTCCTGTACAAAAGATACTGAAATTTCATTGTTGTCATAATAATTTATAACAAAAAACTGTTGCAGACAAGAAAAATGCATGGTTCATTAAAAGTTTTTTTGGTGTTTGAATGTCTATTTTTTTTAGCCATTAGTATTATTATTTTTATAATTTCCATTTATTCCATTCGATTTGGAATAGATGAAATAGTAATGATTAAACTCCACTTCAATTTGACCTTTAGCTTTTGAATTACTTCTGAGATTTTCGGCAAATGTCTAGCTTCTTGAACTAAAATAGGCCCGACGCCCACCTGCTGGTTGCCATCGCGATTTCATTTGGCAGATATTTAACACATCGCTTCAACACGCCCAGGAAAAGCGACAGATATGGAAACCGAGTCGGACGATATCAGAGGTCAGAGGAAAACTGCGGCTGGGGGAAAATTGTGCGACGCCAGAGAGACAGGAGGAAAATAATTCAATGCAAAGGAAACAACACAACACAAGCACGCGCTGATGAATGGAGAGGGAATGGAATTGGCAATGGGAGTGGGACCCGGGATTCAGGATTCAGTACTCAGTATTCAGTATTCGGAATTCGGAACTCGGGGGCGTGGAGTCGGAAAGGCAAAGGACAAACATGCCATGGGCAAAGGACAAAAGTCAGCCCTCTGAGGTGTTGCCAACAGGAAAAGCTTCAATCAGCAAAAAAAAAAAAATGTATTTATATATAGAGGGAAAAAAAAGGAAAGGAGAAGGGCGGAAAAGCGAAGGCAACCAACTACACATTTAGTGTTTATTTCGTATTTATTGAGAGCAGCGGTTGGGGTCGGTCGGAATCCGAAAATGAAATCAGCAAGAAATAAATGTCCTTGTTGCACAGCATAATATAACCATCCCCAGTCCCGAACCCCGGTCATATACACAATATATAAATTGTTTCCAAATCATTGGATACCCAGCCACAGAAATACGAAAATGAAATTAGTCCATTGAGGGAAAAAGTCACTCAGAAGTCGAATCTTAGTTACTCTTGGAAAGGAGCATTCCTAAAAATGAATACCCTTTCTAAAACTTAGTAAGTTCTAAAGTTTTATTACCAGTTTTACATAACTGAACTCAAGCATTGCAATAAATTCTAAAATAAACTGTTTCACAGAAGCAGTACTACCTAACTTTTGCGAGAAAGAAACATTAAGGCTCGCAATCATATAAAACTGATCATAATGATGATGGGATAGCAAAATGGCTGACAACGAGCAAGTTGGTCAATGAGTGTTTGCTTGAATGAATGAATGAATGAATAAAGATGCCAAATGGGAGGGAAATGAGAAAATCTGTCAGGCACATTAAAATTAAAGTCGAATGGCCTTTGGCCATTTCGCCCGTTGACCACAATTGATGTGTGCGGCTTTAATGGAAACCACATTTTCGGCAATAACAAATCGGCGTCCCTCAAGCATAACCCGAACCAGCTTACAAATGGTTTCTCCAACTTCCTTCCAACAGAAGTTCCTCATTTTGATGTACATTTGATGTAGGACAGGCCAGCTTTTGGGCAAGTCTGCGGATTTGACAAGCCGCTACTTGATTTATATTTGATTTCGGCGGAGGTCATGCCACATTTGTTCAAGACTGATTCGATTTCCTTGACCATTACTCAAATAAATAAAAGGCCATTTTCTATTTGTTGAATTAATCGAAGAATTATTAATCACAGAAATATGCATTTTGATATTTTAGATAAGTTTTCCACTTTTTTTACTCTCAGCTTTGCATAAAATAATGTTCTTTAGATTTAATTCTTTGAGGAGTCTGCCGCCTGCCACACATTCAATTCCTCCCGAGCACCGAGCATTAAATCCTAAATACATATTTATTTTTGTTTGCCAGCCATTTGTGCAAAGTGTTTGCACTTAATAAACCCATTTCGCTAAGCACTTTGTCAGTTGGCCGATGGGAAGTGGGCGGTACAGCTTCCGTTTTCGGGTCCTGAGACCACCCACCCACTCACCCACCCACTCCTCACGCATTTACTGTTATTTCAGCATTAAAAGTTCATTGAATGGCAGAGGAAGTGAAAACAATTATCTGCAGGAAGGTGAACCATAAATCCTCCGAATCCGTAAGTAAATTGCAAATTTTCGTTTATTACTTTCGATGTCTGGGGGCTCAAGGGATTTGCGGTTAAATCGAATCGATATTTTGTGTTATCATATTTATTATGCAAACACACTTCGATTCGCAGAAGGTTGCCAAAAATGTCACACGTGCGTACACAAAACGTATTATTTGCTTGCGAATGAAATGTAAATGGAAACGCATACCTTTTTACATTTCAACACCTTTCGACAGAAATTGGTTTTTATATCATCCCGCCCTATTGGTTTGATTGCTGTTTGATGAAATGGATATGGTCTGCTTCAATTAACGCTGAAACCAAATAACTTAGGGGTATAATTTTCCATTTAATCTTTAAAACGTCTTGACTAAAGTAAAGTAAAAGCATTTTACAGGTTTCCAGCGTTATTTTTAGGCATAACAGTTTGGATGCACTTTTGACCTTACTTCTTATCTCTTACAGAAAGAAAAATGCCACTCCAAAATTATGCTTGTTTTAAAAACTCAGAAAAACTAAAAACCTTAAATATTATGGGGAATATAAAAAGAAAATTGTACAATATAATATCAGTCATCGCTGATATGTAATCAGTAATCACTGATTACTAATCAGTCCTTAGAATAACTTAGTAAGCTTATAAAATTAAGTTCTTTTCCCTGTAAAATATTCTCAAAATTTCAGTTTAATTTCAAAAAATATGAATCCCTTTACAATTTTCCTTCTATTTTTAGCTGTTCTTGGGGTATAAGATACATAACATAATTATAACAAAACACAACCTTTTTTATTTCAGTTGAATCGTCAATGTTTAGGAAAAGCTGTAACCGCGAACTCAGTTTTGGAGCAACACAATTATTACAGAAATATTAATGACATGCCGAAGCTATCCTTGTCTAAAGAACTAAGCAAAGATTGTGAAGATTATGCAAAAGTATTCAATAATCCTTATATCCTACATATATGCACTAAATAAACTTTTCACACAGCATTTAGCTACTTTGAATATCCGAGACGACAATCTACTTGAGGATGCTAATGCTGTGATATGGAGTGTTTTTGATCACATAAAATATCCTTTATCCGCCGGTGCACGCAATGAGTATACAGAATCCATATGCGAGTTTCAAGATGTATCTTGTGTTAAGTACTGGTATGACAATGGACGCAAAATCTATAATGGGTGGTATTATATATATGATGATGATGAAGATGATGATGCTGCCAAAAGATACAAAAAAATGGAAAGGTGGCTGAAAAAAAAATATACTGCAATTGTATGGAGGTCATCTAAAACTCTGGGAGTGGGTATTGCTCCCAAAGATCCTGCGTAAGTACGGAATTCTATCAAATGTCATTATGTTAACAATTTTATTTACAGAAATAAAAATGGGAGAAAAATTATGGTGGTAAGGTATTCTCCACCCGGCAGTGACCCTTACTTGTATGATTTAAATATGCCAACCAGTCCTACTCCAAAACCTGTAAACACAACGACGCCCACACCGTCAAGCGCATTCGGCAAGGATTTGAACATAATTGTATTTCTACTTAATTGCTTAATACAGATATTAGTATAACTTTCGAATTTGTAGTGGTACAAAATTAGAACAACAAAACGGAGTTTGGCTAGAGACTTTATTCAGTGTATTTTGGGGGTTACATTTGTAAGGTATTTTACTACTTTGAATAAATTAGATCATAAAAACGAAGTAATACCTATTAGTGGAGAACTATTTTTTCACGAGTATAATGTATAATGTTACTCATAGAGTATAATGAATATTTAAATTGAATTTATTTTCGAGTATTTATCTAGCTTTCCCTTATGTTCTTGTAAATTATTAAATTATTTTCACTTTAATGCAATTAAAATTATGCAATTTTCACATTTTCTTTTATAATTTTTAAAGCCTGTTTCACAAAAAAAAAAACAACAATATTTTAAATCAAACATTTTAATACCGTTTTTCAATTCGTGCGTGATATTTGACAATTATTAACGCTGACATAATGCAAGCATTTTAGAGTTTAGTGTACAAATAGATGGCCACGATGAGGCCGTATAGAGCCAGCACCTCGGCGAAGATCAGGATCAGGATCATGCCCACGAAGAGGCGTGGCTGCTCGGCGGTTCCGCGAACTCCGGCATCTCCGGCAATTCCAATGGCTATCCCGGCCGAAAGTCCAGGCAGTCCTACGGACAAGCCGGCGCCCAGATGAACAAAGCTCGTTTGCACTGTGTAGTCATCGCCAATCGATCCGGCTATCAGCACCGAAACCACCAAGCCGTAGATCGCAATAATCCCGGCCATGACGACCGGTATAATGGACCTCATGATAATTTCGGGTCGGTTCACTGCCATACTGGCAATGCCAACGCCGGAGACAGCAGTCCCGTAAGAAGCTCCCAGAGTTGTGAATATGATCGCGATAGCAGCCCCCGAACATCCCAAGAAAATGGCGTACGGGGCCTCTTCCTCCCCTGCAGCGGTAACCATCTTGCCTTGTTCGGATCTCAGTTCTCAAAAAATAATCGATGTATACGGAAGATTGAAGGAAAAATCAGTGCTTTCCTAGACTGTTAGTGACAGCTTATTAAGGATTGAAAAGATATTTCATTTTGATTGGGTGTAAAATATGCAAAATAACTTGAAATGAATCCTTTTCTCTACTCTAATTGACTGCCTATGATTATAATGTGTAATGAATATTATACATATTTTTAAAACTGTCTAATGACCCAACCTATCTTAACTAAACTTTAAGTTTAAAATAAAACAAAATTATTGTACAAATTAAATAGTTGTCAAGTCAATTTTTAATCACTTTTTTGTAAAAAAAAAAAAATTTACTTTGCGTCCAAAAAAAAGCAGATATGAAACGATGATCAATTTGATGCTATGTGGTTTTAATTTTGACTTGATATGCGGGCATCTCAATTCGATATGCTCGAAATGTGTTGAATGTGTTTTTCTCCCTCCCACTCATGTAACTTTAAGAGCTATCCAGAGGGAAAGAGATTTCGGTAAGAAAGGTATCCGTATGCAATACCAGTAATTTACCATGCGCATATCGATTTGAAGCTCACGTGTTTTTATTTGTGTGTGAGACTGTTTTGACCATTTCTTAAAAAAAGTTTACACATTTACAAAAGTGTTTCTCGCCTTATAGGTGTTTCTGAATTCTAATACCTCGAAGGACCGCAAAAGCCGTTCTTGGTATTGAAAATCGGAGCTGCGGTTGCCTATTCACTTTGAATGGTTTTCCCCATTGCCTTTCAACGCTGTTACCGTTACCCTCCACTTGTTTCAATTAAACAAATTGGAAAATATGAGCCCTACTCGACTATCGAGCTTAAAAGGGCGAAACTTTCGAAAGTGCCCCACCTCAGCAATGCTGTTGTTTCGGTTCCCCCAAAATGGAAATTTGTTGCCACCGCTGAGGAGAAGGGACGGAATTGTTTGCGGTGCTGGGGCTTCGAGTGCCCCCCCTTTTTCCATGGCGTTTTTATTTGTGGCCCCAACTCGGCTGCTTTGCATTTTGAATACATATTCCGCATATTCCTTAAGGGAGCTTGTAACTTTGTCAGTAGCTTTGCGTTCGTGTGATGTGATTGTTAAGTTGGCACAGATTTGTCACAGGCGGCAATTGTGAGTCGCGAGTGGGGAAGATTAGATTCTTGATTGCTGGTTGCAAAGAGGACAGGTAGGTATAGATCCTACATTTTTCCAAAAACTCTTTAAAATATTTTGGAACTATTTATTTGTATGTTTCCCTCTGTTAATTCACACATCGTTTTAAATTGGGGAGTATATGATATTTCTTTAGTTCTAATGAAAATGTTCCCTTTAACCAAAGTGCACGAAATATTTCAAAAAGGGTTATTTTTCTGTTGATCTCTCAGAACTATTTTTAAGAATAGAAACTGTATGCTATAAATTATTTTATTATTGTTTTAATTTATGCATATATGATCCTCTACTTGGTGTACAGGTAAATGGCGACGATCAGGCCATAGAGCCCCAGGACCTCGGCGAAGATCAGAATGAGGATCATGCCCACAAAGAGGCGTGGCTGCTGGGCGGTGCCCCGCACTCCGGCATCTCCGACAATGCCGATGGCAAAGCCGGCCGCCAGACCGGCAAATCCAACGGATAGTCCGGCGGCCAGGTGGATATACCCCTTGCGGATGGTATAGGTGTCCGAAAGCGATCCGGCAATCAGCACCGAGACGACCAGCCCGTAGATCGCTATAATGCCGGCCATCACCACCGGAATGATCGACTTCATGATCAGTTCGGGTCGCATCACGGCCATGGCCGCGATTCCGGTGCCCGACTTGGCCGTTCCATATGCTGCTCCCAGGGCCGAAAAGATAATGGCCGATGCCGCCCCCATCGATCCGAAGAAGAACGAATATGCCGGCCTATCCTTTTCAGCAACCTCTTCCGGCATCTTGACTTCGATTCTGAAAAATCGTATGAGTTAGGTCACCAGCCGCGCATTTAACAACTATCTTACTGATTTAATTGCTAAATCTCCGATTCTTTATAATGCGTCTGTTCGACAAATTTTTCACTGGACTTGACAGGGCTTTATATGTTTTGACCTGTAAACCTGTACAGAAAATTCCCCGCCACCTTTAATTTCTTTTGCAGTTTCGAAGATGAAAATATAAATATTTAAATTAACTAGGAGAAACCATGTATTATTACAATTTATAAGAATTTATAGAACCGCGGGGAAACTTGCTGACAATTACCAAAGGGTAACATGATATAAAATTCAAATAAATGTATTCATTATTTGATTAAATAAAACTTGTGCTCAATCAGAATTCCTATTTATCCATTCGGGAGAATAATATTTAACAGGTATAATAATAATATACGTACGTACGTAAACAGGCACATATCTATCTATACCAATACATTTTAACATTTATTCGAGGACTATGTTGTTATTGACTTTTAGACTTAAAAGCATCCATGATATTTTCATTATTCCGCATAAAAACTCCAGTATTTTCCGCCACGGCTTAATCACATCGAGCAGCTAAAAGTGCGAAAGGTTTTCCATTAAAGATTTATGCTGCGTTGAGGGATTTAACATCGAAATCCTTTCTTCTTTTCAATTCGAGCTCCTTTTGGGTCGTCGTATCCGTGTATCCATTGTTGCCACTGCCGCTGCGCTTTGTTAGTTATTGTTTGGCCCGCTTTTTGCAACTATAAATCGTTTATGTATTTTGTTGAGTGCGAGAATTTATCGCTGGAGCTGAATATGAGAAAGGAATCACATAAATACAAATAAATCAAAAGCATTTCGAATGGCAATGCCAATGGCAATACAAACAATCTTTTCCTCCTGCCTCGAAGAATGGAAAATTGAGAAATATAAATGGGCTGGCGTAGTTGTGTGTGTGTGTGTAGTGGCTATAGGCAGGCTAGACTGTGCTGTGCGAAAATTGATGTCTTGCCTCATAAAAATAAGGCATCAGAAGAATCGCCCGAATGTGTTTTTGTTGAAAGCAACATTGTAAATTTTATGACTTTTTTATGCGCTGAAATCTATAAATTATGTAAACTGACACTGACAGCTGTCAACCGAAGGCTCAGCGACAGCTCCAGTCGCACTCACAGGCCCATTCGGAGTCCATTCCCAGTCGCCAGTGCTGTCGCCGATCTTTGGCTAGCAATATTTGAATTCAGTGGCCTAAAAAATATATATCGTTTCCTACAACTTAAAAATAATGGCTTATAAATTTTAAATGCATTTTTCCAAGATATTTTCATAGTATGCTTTCGAGAATTTACTCAGCATTTATGATATAATTGCTGAAATAATCGTATTCGCTTACGGAAACATTTTATTATTTAAACTTTTTCCTGATTGAGCTATACTTATAACTCAGGCGGGAAAAAATCAATGAGTTTTTGGAAAATTAAATTAAGCACTACAATTTTCAATATAAAGATCTGACTGGAAAACTGCTGATGTGACAGCACTATCACTCCGCTGAAAAGCGGAACGGTTGCAAGTGACACATGTGTCAAATGGTCGATGGGGAAGCGCGACGAAATTTGCTATTCCCACTGCCTGGTCCCTGGCTCCTTCGCCGGAGAGCTCCGCACCACTCTACACTCGCACCACCCAATCGCAGCCCACCGCACCGCGCACTACAGCCCATCCCCACAGCATTCTGGCCAGAGTGAACTGATGACTCGAGATGATTAAATGATTGCGAGCGGCAATAAAAAAATGTATGCTTCGAATTATTGCTAATATATATTTTCCGTTCTTTTTATGCCTTACTTGATTTTCTTCAGGGGTCCCTGACATAGCCAGCTCATTTTATATTTCTGGCTTCTTTTCTGCTTTATTGCAATTGACAATAAACATACGAAGCTTAAATAAGCCTTATCTACTCTTAAACTATACCTTATTAGCTTGAAAATGTTAATGATAATATTACAGATAAATGTATATTGTCAAAAAATATTGATGAGTATTTATAAAAAGTTAAGAAATTGTAAAAAAAAATGTAACTGATTATTTTGATTAATAAATATTTTGGAGTGTTGTAGGTACATTTTGATATTTAGTTAAATATACACTCCGTTCATAAGTAATCCCATAAGTAATACCTGTTATTCCTTTCCCGGTTTTTCTGGCTCACTCTAGTAAAGCAAATCAGAAAGTTCCTGCCAATGTGCAATAAATGAGTGGCCATGGGTTTTCCCGGGAAAGCAGGCGGCACTAACATAACTAACGAAAGAAATTAACCGAAAATAAATTAACTGGAATCCCCCGACTAAAAGGGTTCGTGAGTTTCGATTCCATGGGGCCCGGGGTGTCAACCGCTCCGCTCCGTTTGCTGTTGCTTCCGCTGCGATGGATATGGATATGGATAAGGATGCGGATGGGGAGACGAAGCGGAGAAGGACACGGAGACCGACTGGCAACAGAATGACTGTGTGTGACTCTCGGAATCCCAAATGTGTTTTCAACATGCAATTTTTATTATTGACTGCTGGCTGTCGGTTGCCGTGCTAGCGCGCTGCTTTTCAGTGTTTTCCGCCCGGCGAATCGTGAAAATGTCATTACTGTCAATCAAGTCGGCCAAGGGTTCTCCCCCGAAACCAAGAACCCTAAAGCCTTTCAGTCCAGCCAAATGGCAAATTGAAAAGTTCATTTAAAATCAATGCTACTTCGTTATCATTAAGCAAATTTATTTTTAATTTGGGTAAAAACTATGGGTAAAAACTATAGTATCTTTGTTGATATCCATTTAATTATTTTTAATAATTCAAACAGTATAAAATTGGGTACTGAAAATGTGTCATCGAACATAATAAATCTACCAAGATGCCGCTTTTACACTAATAAAAATGTCTTTCTAAAGTTTAGAAATCTCTTCTGTGAATTGTCAGCCTTTGAAAATGGACAAAAGTTTTTCTTGTTTTTAGTAAAATTACCTTTAAATATAGAAAGTTTATAGATTTTAATGCCAAATTTTCCAAAAACAAAAAAATGCGTTTTCCATTTCCATAGGCTGGCGATTTAAAGGCGAGAAAGAACTTTTTGTGAGTGTATCATCTGAGTAAGATTTAAAACTGTTATTATTATACAGTTCCAAATTTAATTAAATATTAGATTTATAAATATTTTATGTCAAGCTCTAGGATAAATATATTTCCAAAAGTAATTCGCAATGGCGTGTGATTTTGAGGACTTATTCTATGCATATTGTTTCAGGACTGACAGGGTTTATGGGTTCGCGTGTTGTGCGTCAATTTCGAAATACTGACGAGGAGGGGCAAAAACACACACCGGCAGGAAAACCCGGATGGAGAATCGAAAATACCGGAGGAGTGATTGCCAGCCTGCATCGCCGACATTGGCGTGCCAAATGTAACGATTTCGGCATTAGGCAGAGCTTGTTGAATTCCGGAGCCGCTTTTAACCGCTCCGATGGGCGGAGGACGGACAGTAGCTGATATATCTTTTATTATGTAGTTCTCTGTCATCGTAAAAATCGCCGCCTATTACTTGATTGTCCTTCATGAGAGCCATAAAGCCGTTGGCGGCCTTTGGCTTTGGCCCATTGTAAAATGATTTACTCGCCTGCGCCCCGTTCATTTGTGGCAGGCAATCGCTTGGAGCTTCTGCCATTCGCTATTCCCTCAATTTTTTATGGTTCGCCTTTTTTACGGTCTTTCACAGTTTAACGACACATCACTGACATACCAAGCGAAGCTGGAATTAGAACTCGGTCTGATGAAATCTATTCATTTTATTGCATTTATTCTTCTTGTCTTTTAAGTAGGCATAAATGTACTGCCGAAACTTGGGATGGTTTTGGATCAATACTTATGCATTAAAAGTTGCACACTTTATTTAATTTAGGCGAATCAATAGGGCTGATGACCAATCATTTGCGTTCATCACAACTGCAGTTAGTAATCCAGCCATTGCGTGCCAGCCAATTTATAAAAAAGTTCGTATGCGATTGTGTTTTTTTTCCAGCTTTTTCGATCTGTTCCGAGTCTTAACCATTTTAAAGACTTGAAAAAGACACGTCAGAATAATACCAGTAATCACATAGGAGCTTATCTAAAATATGCCACTACCTGTGGACACCTTTCACAGTTTCCATTAAATTTCGAAAAACATGTATCGGAATACAATTTTCCTGTTTTTTCTGGCTGTTTTTGAGGTAATTCTTTCGTTTCAGCTCAACTGTTTGTGCTCACAAAATGGTGTGACTGTGAACTCTATTTTGAAAGAACACAACTTCGAGAGAGAATTTGGAGGCATGCCATCATTAACTTTGTCCAAAAAACTAAGCAAAGATTGTGAAGATTATGCGAAAGTAAGAGGAAATTTTAAACTGCTTATACGTACTAAATACTCTTCTCTCACAGTATCTAGCTACATTGAACATTCCAGATCAAGAGTTACTCGATACTATAGACCGAGACTATTTAATGGAATACGCCACTGAATTTCCTTTTTCCTATGTAGATCACACGGTTTATCCCTTATCGGATCCGAATAAGATCAAGTATACAGAAAATATATGCGAGTTTTACGATGAATCCTGTTTTTCAAGTTGGTATTATCAGGGAAAATATTGGTATGAAGAGGGACCCCCTTTACCAGATAATCCAGAATACTATAATAAAGAGAAAAGGAAAGCTAAACAATCACTGACTGATAAGTATACTGCACTTATGTGGAGGTCATCTAAAGAACTGGGAGTGGGTTTTGCTCCAAAGAACCCCACGTACGTACCGCCTTAGGTCAAATTACTCCCCATTAACTAATTCATTTACAGGGTTAAGGATGGAAGAAAAATAATGGTCGTAAGGTATTCTCCACCCGGCAATGTACCTGGGAAGTATGATGAAAATCTACCAATACAAGAAGAACTTGAGCCTGATGGAACTGGTAAAATTGAAGGTACTACAACCTCATGTGAAATCGGAAAGGATTTCAATATATTTGCTGTATTACTAAGTTGTCTAATACCCACCTTTCGTTTACATAATATTTTAAATTGATTTAGTATGCCATTAAAAGTATAAAAACAATCTCGATTCGGCTTATCCTCCATCGAAGTTGGGGTGCCAGCCGCACTCTAGATGCTTTTTGTTTCTGGTGATTTAAAATTGTTGCAGTTATGTATAAATTTAACGACTATTGGTAACATTTTTCTGAGCAGCGGGGGTTGCCAAATGAAACCCCACCCACAAATTAGAGAATTTACCTTTTTGTTTAATTCCGGCTGGTCGTGTCGACGTATGGTCATGCCCGGATCCACGGGGGTATATATGTGATAAGTCCCCCACTCGGGTGGATCATGAAATAAAATTGGGTATTTAAAAAGTATGTAACAAAAAATTTTTTTTGTTATTATTTTGGCTATCAAAAAAATAAAGACCCATACGTACAATGTACGTACTAAATCCTAATTGTTAGCCAATTTCTGAAGACGGATGATTCTTGAAGGTCTTAACATATAACGTATATGCCATTCTTTTGTCGTAGAACCTCAAGATCTGTAATCAGTTAAAAAGTTTGTTATGATAAGCACGCGCACTCCTTACGATACCATAGAATGCTTTTTAAAATAAGTTTCATCTCCTGTCTAAACTTCTTAAAGTTTCAGTTTAATTTCAGAAAATATGTTTTGGTGTACAATTGTCCCTCTATTTCTAGCTGTTCTTGAGGTATAACAAAATTAAAGCTTTGGCCGTTTATAAATTGTATTTCTATTTCAGCTAAGCAGTACACGTTTGCCAGATGTGACCGTGAACTCCGTTTTGGAGGATCACAATTACTTTAGAACCATAAAAGACTTCCCGGAGTTATCCTTATCTAAAAAACTGAGCAAAGAATGTGAAGCTTACGCAAAAGTATTTAATAATTTTATTTAATTGCACTAAATACTCTTCTTTTTCAGCATTTAGCTACTTTGGATATCTCAAATCAAACATTATTTGAAGAAAATCTCAGTGCGGATTTTTTTTTTGATCAAACAGGTTATCCTTTATCGGACCCAAAGAAAATCAGGTATACAGAAAACATATGCGAGTTTGAAGAACTGTCTTGCGTTAGTTACTGGGGTCTCAATGGGGGAACTTGTTACGACAGGACATTAAAAGGAAACAAGGACGAAAATGTTAAATCACTGGCTGATAAATATACTGCACTCATGTGGAGGTCATCTAAAAAAATGGGAGTGGGTATTGCTCCAAAATACCCTACGTAAGTACTAGATTCTGACTAATGTCATTCAAGTAACAAATTTAATTGTAGGAATAAAAATGGCAGGAAAATAATGGTCGTAAGGTATTCCCCACCCGGAAATGTGCCTGGAAAGTATAAAGAAAATCTACCAACCGAACCTACTCCCGAAGCAGAAACCACGACGCCCTCAAGCGCGTGCGGAAAGGATTTAAACATAATTATACTAAATTGCTTTCTTTTTATTCTCAATTTTGTGTAGTACAAAATTAAAACGAAAATGTATAGTTTATCTAACGGTAATTAATAAATTTATGTGGCGCGTACTTTAACTACATTTTCTCAAGAATAAAGAATAAGTGTTAAAACACGAGTACTATGTGAACAATGGCCTTCAGGCAAGTCGATCTAGAAATGTCCGTCTGGCTATCCGTTCCTACGCAAACTAGTCTCTAAAAAAAAGGGGGGTGGCCGGGTTGATATGGAACGTCCCATATAAGCTTTTCAAAAATATGTCACTACCTGTGGACACCTTTCACAGTTTCCATTAAATTTCATAAACATGTATCAGAATAACATTTTCCTCCTACTTTCGGCTGTTTTGGAGGTAATTCTTTCGTTGCAGCTCAACAGTTTGTGTTCAAGAAAGGTTGTGACAGTGAACTCTCTTTTGAAAGATCACAATATCGAGAGAGAACTCGAAGGTATTCCAAAATTAACTTAGTCCAAAAAACTAAGCAAAGATTGTGATGATTATGCGAAAGCAAGCATACATTTTTAATTGCTTATACGTACTGAATACTCTTCTCTGACAGTATCTAGCTACATTGAATATACCAGATCAACTGTTGTACGGAACCGAAGACGAAAACGGCGAATCAAATTACTACATAGACCACACAGATTATCCCTCATCGGATCCGAAAAATATCAAGTATACAGAAAATATATGCGAGAGGGATATTATGAAGACAACGACGATGACAAAAGACCGAGAAAGTTAAACAATCACTGATTGATAAGTATACTGCATGTGGAGGTTATCTAAAGAATTGGGAGTGGGTATGGTTCCAAAAAACCCCGAGTACGTTCTGCATTAGGTCTAACGTCTCACCGTTAACTATATTATTTATAGGGTCAAGAAGGGAAGAAAAATAATGGTCGTAAGGTATTCTCCACCCGCCAATGTGCCTGGGAAGTATAAAGAAAATCTACCAATAAATATATATATGTCTTCGAATACTAATATAATTTCAACTGAAGCTACTTCATGTGCAAGCGGAGAGGATATCAATATATTTGCTGTTCTAATTTGTCTAAAACATACCTTTCGTTTACATAATATTTTAAATTAATTCGTTGCTATTAAAAAGATAAAATAAACTGAGCATCGAATTTGGGGTGCGAACCGCAAACTACATGATTATTTTTAATCCCGTCACAACATAGTTGACTAAATGGCAGACTGACAGACTGATCTTCTGGTCGCGTATGGCCATGATATCAATACCAACATGACCTTGTTTACAAAATCTAGAACAATAGGCTCAAGCTTTTCTACGTTACTTCGAGAGGTATATTAAAATTGATTACTACAGCCCAGCCCAACATAAAGCCGGAACCAAACAGAAGACCAAACACTAGACCGCACCCGAACCGAACCATCAAGACGAGAGAATGCCAGACAAATAACGTGACAGCAGCCCATTTAATGGCGACAAGTTGGTCATTTGGGTTATGTGGTGCGTAGGAAATTACCACGTTGCTTTCGCCACGAACGCGAAATTATTTTGGCTATCAAAAGGATACAGACACATATGTAACATGTACATACGAAATTAAAGATGGTGGCGCTAGTTTGAAAAACTAAATCTGTTGCTCTGGCAACCACATTTTTAAAAATAGAGGGTCAAAATGTTTCCTACAGATTCTACTAATGCCTATAAAGACCAAGTTTGCTTCATTCTAAGCAACGAACCCTGCAAGTCATGCTCTTTTTTTAACACTTCGTAAAAGTGTAAATGAGGGTTTGTTAAAATGTTAAATGTTCTTAGCAATCAAAGTTTCATATCTCCATCTCCCTCGCACTCCCTTTAGCTTAGTAACGGGTATCTGATAGGGGGCACCCAACTATAGCGTTCTCTTTTGTTTTTTGTATTTCAGAAACTTTAAAAAATCGGACGACTATATATACATTTTGGCTGGAACGGTCAGAGAATTAATAAAAATAATATGAAAAAAATGGTAGCATCTAGCAACTTTGATAGTGTCTGGCAGCAGCTACAAAACAAGAAAGGAAGCTAGCTTCGGCCAGCCGAAGCTTATATACCCTTGCAGATCATTCCTATTAATTAACAAATCGCAAAAATGTTCAATTTTCTAATATTTCTCATTAATTTTCCGATCGTTCCTATGGCAGCTGTATGATATAGTCGTCCGATTTTGATTAAATTAAAATTGAAATTCGGAAATATTTAAAAAGAGTCATATATTAGATTAGAAGATAATACAATAAAACCAAAGAAGCTAGAATTTATTTCCTATTACTTTTCCATTAATTTTCCGATCGTTCCTATGGCAGCTATATGATATAGTAGTCCGATTTTTTAAATAATTAATTCGAAATTCAGAAATATTTAAAAAATAACATCCCCAAAAGTAGAAGGTAATATTTCAAAAAACACCGAAGCTAGAATTTTTTAAAGTTTTTTTTTTCCGATTGTTCCTATGGGAGCTATAAGATATAGTTGTCCGATCCGGTCGGCTCCGACATATATACTACCTGCAATAGAAAGAAGACTTTTGCGAAAGTTTTGTCCCGATAGCTCAAAAACTGAGAGACTAGTTTGCGTAGAAACAGACAGACGGACAGACGGACAGACGGACAGACGGACGGACAGACGGACAGACGGACAGACGGACATGGCTAGATCGACTCGTCTTGTGATGCTGATCAAGAATATATATACTTTATGGGGTCGGAAACGTCTCCTTCACTGCGTTGCAAACTTCTGACTGAAATCATAATACCCTCTGCAAGGGTATAAACATACCTAAAACCAACTGAAAAAGTTGCGTAAACTTCAAGTGCAGGATAAACAGGACCAAGAAGGAAGCGCGGTGACCAAAGTAGTACGAATGAATATATGTAAGAATTCTCAGCCAACACAATTCAATTTAACTTTTCCATTCCTTTTGCCTAGCTCTGTTATTTTTATTTATATTTTTGTAAGCTCCTTGGGTGGCGGTGTGTGTGCAAGTGAGATATGTGGATGTTATGGCAATTTCCACCGGAGTCAAAGTCCCTTTCAAAATTAAAATGTTCCTTATGCACGAGAGATTTCTGATGGAACGAGCCGAAATGAAATGAAAGCTAACGGCCTGGAAGTCAACCAACCTGCGAGAGACGACTACGACAATGTACGTATAGGTAGAGAAGGGGATCAGGGTAAAAATACGAATATATATGTATACCTATTCGCACATATAAAGTCACATACATGATTCTGTCCGCAAGTGTAGTAAGCTCGATGGTTACTATGGTTGACTTAGCCAGGCTACCCAGTCAACACAAAGAAATTAATTAACGTAAAGTGTATATTAGCCCAAATCATGCTCCAAAGGAGTTTAGGATTGTTCTATTCCATTGACCCAAATTCTTCACAAGAAAAAACTTGGTACAATCAACTGTAATAATTGTCAAACAGGCCCCAACCAGCAAAATGGTCAATTCTACTAAGTAAATAGTCATTCCACAACAACAAAATACACACAATTAGCAAAGACACAAACCCAAAGCAAAAACAACGTACACGTAACTATTTTAATAGTTAAACTATCTTTGTTGGTCAATTTTAGCAAGCAAATTTTTTTGTGTGTACTTGAATTATGTTTTGTTTTCTCAACAATAAATTGGAGTATTGAAACCGAAATAATACAGAATAATTCGTTAAAAAAAAAGTTAAATTATAACTGTAGTGACCTAACCTAAAAACTAAGAAAAATGTTCCTATTTCAAGGGTGGCTAGCCATAAATATAAAAAAAAACCACAGAACACTAATGCCCGCGAAAAGAATATTCTTTCCGTTCATATTTGGCACAAGGAGTCCAATTGCAATTGTAGGTGGATAGCAGTAACACGATATTATAACCAAATCCACATGTCCGACATAAAAGCACGAGTACCCGCCTAATATCTTGAGGGGTAAGAGAGGAATTGGGTAGAAATGGAAGACGTCTCCGTCTCATTTCATTTGCAGGCAGCCGGGCAATAAATCTCCGTAAACTAGCGCCCAGTGGGTCGGTTGGGCGGTCGAGAGGGCGCAAAACACGAAATCACATTCGCAAAAAATAATTAATATTTATTACCCGAGAATGAAGTATTATCAAATTGCATAATTGCTGTGTTTCTCATTCGACACGACAGGCGGACAGAAGACCGGGTGGAGACCCCAGAAGAGAGCTCCCTGTTCCGTATCCGCTGCCGGCTTTCCTGGGCCGATTCCCCGATCCTGGACGGCCACCCGCACGGCGCCCCCTAGAAATCCAAGACCAAGCCGAGGACCTGCCCGTAGAGTGTGAACAATGTATCCCACACTGAAACCAACGATTGTCTCCTTCAAGATAAAATAATGTTTTTTAAAACTTATACTGTTGAATGTGGAAATATTATTAGTGAAATCGATTTCCTCAAAGCATTTAGATCACATCACCCTAAATTAGAATCCGATTTTTATACCCTTGCAGAGGGTATTATGATTTCAGTCAGAAGTTTGCAACGCAGTGAAGGAGGCGTTTCCGACCCCATAAAGTATATATATTCTTGATCAGCATCACTAGACAAGTCGATCTAGCCATGTCCGTCTGTCCGTCTGTCCGTCTGTCCGTCTGTCCGTCTGTCCGTCTGTCCATCTGTCCGTCTGTCCGTCTGTCCGTCTGTCCGTCTGTCTGTTTCTACGCAAACTAGTCTCTCAGTTTTTGAGCTATCGGGATGAAACTTTCCCAAAAGTCTTCTTTCTATTGCAGGTAGTATATATGTCGGAGCCGACCGGATCGGACAACTATATCCTATAGCTCCCATAGGAACAATCGGAAAAAAAAACTTTAAAAAATTCTAGCTTCGGTGTTTTTTGAAATATTACCTTCTACTTTTGGGGATGTTATTTTTTAAATATTTCTGAATTTCGAATTAATAATTTAAAAAATCGGACTGCTATATCATATAGCTGCCATAGGAACGATCGGAAAATTAATGGAAAAGAAATAGGAAATAAATTCTAGCTTCTTTGGTTTTTATTGTATTATCTTCTACTCTAGGATATGACTCTTTTTAAATATTTCCGAATTTCAATTTTAATTTAATCAAAATCGGACGACTATATCATATAGCTGCCATAGGAATGATCGGAAAATTAATGGAAAAGTAATAGGAAATAAATTCTAGCTTCTTTGGTTTTTATTGTATTGTCTTCTACTCTAGGATATGACTCTTTTTAAATATTTCCGAATTTCAATTTTAATTTAATCAAAATCGGACGACTACATCATATAGCTGCCATAGGAACGATCGGAAAATTAATGAGAAATATTAGAAAATTGAACATTTTTGCGATTTGTTAATTAATAGGAATGATCTGCAAGGGTATATAAGCTTCGGCTGGCCGAAGCTAGCTTCCTTTCTTGTTTAAAATATATTTTAAATATTTCTAATATGAAAATTTAATATGATAAGATCATATTGTATCGTGGTTTAACTTTTGATTTTTAAGGCTAAAGCCCAGATTTAGGGATTAACCAGAACCCTCCTAATTTCTTCCAGTGAACGAATACGTCTTGGACTTGGTCTGCGTTTTTGGTCTTGCTAGTGGACCCGGCTACTTGCGCGCAAATTGCTACTCTCGTCCACTGTTCGGACCGAAAAACTTTTTGATATATGAATTAAGTTTCCTTCGGGTCTCTGTGTGCGTTTGCTTGGGCGAGTTCGCAACGGCTGTGCGGCGTTGAGACATTTTGGATTTACGTTGTAATTACAGGATTTGGGATTTCTTCGTTGGCCAGAGTCAACTGGCAGGCCCCCGGGTCGCTTGAAGGTTATTTATTATGACATGTTATTTAGGTTTCATTTCAAAAACTTGATTGGACACTTTAGACTGCCGTTGCAGCGGAAACATTGCGTGCCCATGTGTTGTTCGCCAAAAAGTAAGCACGGCGACGGAGCCAAGGAGCCGCAGGAGCAGAAATACAGTAAGAACTATAATGGAGCCTTGGATTTTTCGTGTGCCCTGGGTGTGAAATTTCAAGCGGCCAAAATACACGCGATTCGCCACGGGGTCAACAGTTAACTTTACATTTGCCAGGATAGATTTTGTACAAATATCTTGTAAAACCTGATAAAATTAGGTTTGAATATTACGCACCTCCAGTAGCTTAATGCAAAACAATTTAGTTAGAAATACAAAACACTTCTTTTTTAGACCCAAAATATAAAAATCCAAAGACAAGAGACACGCCCATTTGGGTACTTCTGAGGGCCAAGAAATGCCTTCAATATAAGAAAAAATCACGATGATATACATGATTTACGGGCTTTGGTCAGACAATGTGAGAAAAAAAGAGCAAAATCCGAATATGAATTCATTTAAATAATTAAACCATGAATCCAGCGTACACAATTGACCTTAAGGGCCGGCGAGTTAATGGCTCTCAAATTATAGCGACTTGTATGAGGGACAGGAAAATGAGAATCGAGCGCTTTGCGCAGAACAGAAGAAGAGTAATAATTAAAATGAACGAAATTAATTTGTTCCACTTCAGCCACCCGCCTAACAATGATAAGACATTTTTACCCGACGTCGATTGTCGGCCATGTCTGGCCAGGTTGTCTAAACCATGGCCTAAACCCAAAGAATCCAGAATCGAACGAAAAGAGTTCACACATACTTAAAAAATGCAGTAAATTTTTGTACGCTAACAGAAAGTCTATTAAATTTAGAAGTTAAAAAGTATTCATAAATTTAACGAACAAATAAAGAATAATATTTTTTTCTTAATTAACGCTAATAGGGTTAGGGTGTATATTCCCGAAGTCCAACAGATTATAATATTATTATTATTATTTCTTAAACATTATTGCCTTAACCTCCTATGTATATAGTATAATTCCACAGTTATACTTTACCATACCTTGTTTAAAAATTTCATCTACTTTTACAATCAAATAAAAACACCTCTTAACGAGGTAAAAAACTAGTGACGATCGCACCTTCAACATACAAAAGTTCTGATATCAACATTTGTGACGAAAAATGATTACACTCGTCATTAAATAGACTTTCTAATATTTTCTCATTCGGCCCGCCCTAGCAAACTATTCCACTGGTAAAAAAAACGCATAGTAAAATCAAATATTTTTTTAGTTGATTTCATTTACTACTTTTCATAGTTAAATCAAATAAATAAATCATTGATTTTAATAAAAAGCATATTTAAACCTTCATTCAAATATAAAAATAATAAAATCGAAGGGAATTATATTTGAAATGATATTACTGATGTTGAAAACCAAAGTCGCAATAGTAGTTTTTAGTATTGTAAATAGTAAGTTATATACATAGTATAATCAATGTTTTTTCTGATCCGATTAAATACTTTCGCAATTTATTTTGAATAAAAAGTTTATTTGACACAATTATTTTGAAAGTCAAGATTCAAATAATATTAAATTAAATTTATATAAAATGTATGAGTGAAAAGTAGCATTTTTAGTTTTAAAAAGTTATATGTGTTATGGATCGTGTTAACTTTACATTTAAGTTGAACTTATCCACTCGCGCGTAACATGGTGCGATGGATCAATGGGTAAGGCATCTACCTCTGACGCGAGAGGACCCCGGTTCAAAAACCGTCTGAGGCAGAGTAAGTAAAAAGTTTTTAAGAAGCGTATTTAACATTTCCTTAACATTTATAAGAACAATATTGTATTAAAAAAGTTGTAAGAATTACTAATCACAAAAAAAAAAAAAAAAATAAGTTGTGGTGTCAGCGGGACTTGAACCTGGTACCCCCGAGCACAAAATAGTATCAGAACCTAGCCCTTGACCCCTGAGCCATGCCCATATTATTTCCTTTCGAGGCAAAATGCTCTTTTAAGTTCACAGTAATATTTTTGATTGTAATGACAATAAATAACTGCATTTCAAAATTAAAGTAAATACTTTAGGCGCTCACTCGAAAAAAAAAAACAAATTTGTAAATTATTATTACAAGATTCTGGATAAAAAAAATAGTCAAATCAAATACAAAAATCTTTGAATTTACTATAAAAATATTTAAAACATTATTAACTATGCGCCATATACGATTTTACTATTTTCATGTTAGGATCTATTTCGCTGGGAAAAATAATTGAAACAATGGTAAAATAGTGAAATTTACCATTTTTTTTACCAGTGTCCGGTCTTTTTCCCTTCACAGGCATTTTCTATTGCAGCGTGCCGAATGAGAAAATATTAGAAAGTCTATTTAATGACGAGTGTAATAATTTTTCGTCACAAATGTTGATATCAGAACTTTTGTATGTTGAAGGTGCGATCGTCACTAGTTTTTTACCTCGTTAAGAGGTGTTTTTATTTGATATCAGAAGTTTTTGTTTGTTTACATTTGCTCTCATAGGAGCTAATATATACATACATTTAAATTTAAATTGGTCAATCATAATTTATAAGCCATTGTATTTAAACAAATTAAGTTAAAAAGGCGTTTAAGTATTTCAAAATACCTTTTAAACGATGTATAGCACATGTCGGTACCTTTAGTAGTGTAGAACTTACAAACTAACAAAATTTAGCTATTTTTAGCTTTTTCCAGCTAAAGTAGCGGCTTTTTCCAAAAGTCGTAGAACAAAAGATTCCTATATGGAAATCTTAAGTGCAAATTTACTGATTCCATGACCCTAAAATACAGTTCGGATACCCTCCCACAAAATTCAATACTCAGGGAGCGTTAATTGGTCGAGCTGGCAAAAGTGGCCATTTTCGAATAAAAATAACTTTTAAACGTGACTTTTTACAGTAATGTGTTATATACCAAAATTTAAGGAATCTCAAGGGCTATACAGTTTAAGGTTTTAAAGAAAATCGTTAGAGCCGTTTTTGAGAAAAATAAAAAAAAGCTAAAAAAAAAGTTTTAAAAAATTGTCTTTTGTTCATATTTTTTTAAGTATTACATTTACACAAATTGCATATAGAAGGCGTTTATAGCATTTAAAAATACCTTTCAAACGAGATGCAGCACAAGCCTGTAGCTTTAGTAGTATAGAAGTTACGGCTTTCCGAATTTTAGCTATTTATAGCTGTTTTCCCGCTAAACTAGCGAGTTTTTCCAAAAGTGGTAGAACAAAAGTTTTTTATATCGATGTGATCAACGTCATATCAAATTTTCAAAACTTAAAAAACATGTTTTGGACAAACTGACAAACTGACAAACTGACAAACTGACAAACTGACAAACAGAATTAAATTTTCATTTTGGGAAGACGAAGAAAATCTTATTTTGGCTATAACTTTTGAACGGAGCGTCGGATTTTGACAAATGACCCCTCATTCGACGGGTATTTTCAAAAGGAATACAATTAAAACATTGCGAGGGGGCATTTATCCCCAGCGGCCCCAACAGCTCCAAATTTCGAAATTTTCACTTTTTCACTTTCACCGCTCTCTCTTCCAAGCCAATTGATTTTCTTAAAGTCTTGGTATGCAATCCTGTTAGTTTTTGCAATACCTTTCGATAGGTGTATTATTCATTATGATCGGACCATCACAGTAGATTTTCATTTCTTCGTGTATATATAGTAGTCGCCTTCGCACACTCTCCTGGTGCGCTTCGTCACTACATGGACTGCCGTCCATAGTGATATGTTAAATGTAGGTATAGGGTTTTTTCCAGTCTGAGAAAGACCAATCAGTTATGCGGGTGGTAGGTAGCGATGACTAGACAAGAAACCAAGGAAACCGAAACTCAACCAGAAAGGAGGATCAGACTCACCTGCAGTTCCAGCACTTTCAGCGCTCACCCCAATTATTGTTATCATCTCTACGCTTCCATATTTTAGGCTTATCGGCAGCAGTCGATTCAGGTACATAGGATCATGACTGCAGTCACCTGTGCTCTCCCAATTTTATCCTCATAACTGAAGCTCTTATCAAAAAAACCACCTTAAAATTCGATTAAGAAAAAGGAAAACTGATATGATATGATTAGAAAGGCAAAAAGATCATGATTTGAGCATACCTGCCAGCCTATTATTTTAACAAATTAGGCTTTCCTGAGCATAGTTTTTCATTAAACCTGCACACTTGCTGTATTTATTATTGCATCCGTAGGAAAGTATGTAACTGGAAGAAGGATGCCTTTCTGTTTAATAACAACTATCGAAGTGTAAACGACATTTTTCAAATCGGCCTTTTTATTAAAAAGTTACTTGCACTCACCATACCCCTCGAACTTCTTTTAGCTGAGTAATGGGTATCTGATAGTCTAGGTATGCTATCTTAACATAACCTGATGGAAATATTTGAAGATGTAAAATTACTGCCCGTTGAACTGCGCTTAAGTTCTTCGCACTGTACATTTTCTGATGATTATAAACCACATCTCTGGTTGTTTTCTGTCAGATCATAGAGATCCTGCCAGACACCTGAGTGTATTTTTTGTTCTGCTCCCCAACTAAAACATTTGAGAGTACCAGGATGAGCTCCAGCAAGAAGGTAGAGAACCGCCAAGAGAGCGACACCCTGGGAGCCATGGACGTGCCCATGGACCGCTATTACGGCGCGCAGACGATGCGCTGTCTGCTTAACTTCCGCATTGGCGGCGAGGAGGAGCGAATGCCGGTAAGTTGGCCTGGATTGGGAGATCTTAAAGAGAAATCCACATCTCATCTCACCGCGATCAGCGCCAGATAATCCAGGGAATGGGCATACTGAAGAAGGCGGCCGCCGAGACCAACCAGGAATTCGGACTGGATCCCAAGCTCAGCACGGCGATTTCGAATGCCGCCGACGACGTGATCTCCGGCAAGCTCTACGACGAGGGCCACTTCCCGCTGCCCATCTGGCAGACGGGCTCCGGTACGCAGAGCAACATGAACACCAACGAGGTGATCGGCAACCGGGCCATCGAGCTCCTGGGCGGACGCATCGGCTCCAAGGACCCGGTGCATCCCAACGACCATGTGAACAAGTCGCAGAGCTCCAACGACACCTTCCCCTCGGCCATTCACATTGCGGTGGCCACCGCCCTGACCAAGGATCTGCGGCCGGCGGTGACGGCCCTGCGGGACTCGCTGCAGGCCAAGTCCGTTGAGTGGAAGGACGTCATCAAGATCGGACGCACCCACACCCAGGATGCGGTGCCGCTGACGCTGGGCCAGGAGTTCAGCGGCTATGCCCAGCAGCTGAGCAACGGGCTGCAGCGGATCGAGGCGGTCCTGCCACGGGTCTACCAGCTGGCTCTCGGCGGCACCGCCGTGGGAACGGGTCTGAATACGCGCCGCGGATTCGCCGAGAAGTGCGTCAAGCGGATCGCCCAGCTCAGCGGACTGCCCTTCGTGGTGGCCCCCAACTTCTTCGAGGCCCTGGCCAGCCGGGACGCGATGGTCGAGGTGCACGGAGCCCTCAACGTTCTGGCCGTCAGCCTGATGAAGGTCACCAATGACATACGGTTCCTGGGCTCCGGACCGCGCTGCGGCCTGGGCGAACTGCTGCTGCCGGAGAACGAGCCGGGCAGCTCCATTATGCCCGGCAAGGTGAATCCCACGCAGTGCGAGGCCATGACCATGATCTGCGCCCAGGTGATGGGCAACCATGTGGCCGTCACCGTCGGCGGGGCCAACGGACACTTCGAGCTGAACGTCTTCAAGCCACTGATCGCCTCCAATGTGCTGCGCTCCATCAAGCTGCTGGGTATGATTACGTTAAAAAAATACCTAAAAAATATCAATTGGATATGAGACATTACAGATTTACTAATATTAATTTGGCAGATTCGATTTTAACACTTAAAATTTTCCTCCCATAAAGAATTCGCGGATTTATTTTATTTGACTTATATTATCATATCTTGTACTGACTGAAGAATTCGCGGCCTAATTTGGTTGAATATTATCGTATTAACTCTTTTTACCATCAAACATTTATAGAACAACCCTTTTTTATAACAGTACATATATATATATCTTATTTTTTTACCTTTTTTTTCAGCCGATGGGTGTATCAGCTTCAACTGCAATTGCGTCAAGGGCATTAAGGCCAACAAGGAGAAATTGGCCAAGATCGTAAACGAGTCGCTAATGCTGGTGACCGCCCTCAATCCGCATATTGGCTATGACAAGTCGGCTCAGATCGCCAAGGCGGCCCACAAGAATGGAACAACTCTGAAGGAGGAGGCCTTGAACGCTGGCATATCGGAGAAGGACTTCAACGATTGGGTGCGTCCCGACAAAATGTTGGGTCCTTCCTAGGCTCCACCACTCGGATCCATGTTTTATTTGTTCATAAATTCGATGTTACAAAATTCAAACATGGGAAATAAAATGGAGTAGGACTTTCCGAAACTTTTATTTACATATTCCTTGCTATAATCGCGTTAGTTCTGTTCAAAGTAATCCCCTTGAAAAGATCACAAGTGTCTCAGGTATGCCCTTGAATATTACGAGTGTTTAGAACGTATTTCAAATACCTTACGGAGTCTCGAAGAAGAATGAAATATAATATGTGAAGGAAGTCCGCAAATCATATTAGGTGCCTTAATTAGGGCTCAGGGTCATGTCAGTTTGGGCATGGGAAAGGACTCTCGAACCCCCTTATCGTATGGGAAAGGTATTCCTTTTGCCAAGTGGAAAGGAAATCAAATTATTTTAATGATACACAAATTGATACTTTGAAACAGAATAACAAACGAAATGAAAATAGCTCCAAGCGTTTGAGACTATTTTCTTATTTCATGAAAGTGGTTTGTGGTGCCAATCGAAGGGGACGTTGATATACCCGGGTCGAAGCTGTGACCGACATTAGGTGAAAATTGGATTCTTTACAATTGGCATTTTATTCTTCTCTTCTTTCTCCACCTTTTCCCAATCCAGAAATACCTGAAGCGAGTGCAATTGCTATTATTATGCAAATTTTTGCTTCCATTGCATGCGTGTATCTAACCCCACTGAAATGCTTTTTTATTGTTTCTATTTTTTTGTAATTTAAATGAGGGTCGTTCCTGCTCCCCTTGCCAGCGCTATGTCCTCGGTCCTGGCAATAATAAGAGACAATTGAAATGTCAATAGCATGCAATTGTCTGGAATAACATCCCAGGTAAGCCATATCCGAACCCAGGTCATCATTATCTTCGGGTAGCGTATCGCACCGAGCGAAATAAGGGTCGATTACCCGTAATCGTATGAGGAAAATTACTCGACTCGGTTCACATTTCCTTTCGGAATTGCTACTCTGCAAACAAGCAATTAAGTGTGGAACTCTGTAATTCGGAAGAAAAAAATCTTTAAATGACAAAATGGAAAATATATGTACATGTGTGCTACATGATATCTAAAGGTCCACTATTTTTCTTACTCTTAGATTCACGAAATTAATTACGGTTATACGTTTGTATACCCGTAGAAAAAATTAGTTCTGGTGATAATTTCCTTTCTTGTTTATATGCAACTGGATAAGTCAGTCGTCTCGCATTTTCATTAAAGATGCGTTACATCTCTATATTATCACTACTATTAGTTGCCCAACCTCGTATCTACTCTATTTTGATCGATTTTTCTCCCACCACTGTAAGGACGCCGCAGCAAGATTGCAACTACGAGATGATGGAGCCGCTCGGCAGATATTTAAATAGATATTGGAAATGCCAAGGCTCTGCCCCCCGATTAACAAACCTTACTGAACGCATATGGTATGATCCGGACTATCCTGATTTGCTTAGTTTTCTAGAATTCATAGGTAATCCTACAAAAGCAACCATACCCGCTGAACACTATAAATGCTACTGGGATAGTCTAACAGAATTACACGGACGACTTTACAGAGCTATTATTTATTCTTATGAATGTGAGTCAAAACATGGTAAGAAAGAATAAAAGTAAAAGTATTTAAATAATATTCACATGTGTGAATATTGTTTTAAAGCTGGCTGCTTTAAAGGTAATGCAAAATAAAAGCTCTGAGAAGTTGGAAATAAACTTTTGTTGAAGCTCAACTGTGTATCTTTGGGAGATGTTGTGACGGTGAACTTTATCTAGTTACATTGAATATCCCTGACTAAATATTATTCGTAACAAAACATGATTGGGAGGACGACGATTATGCCTACACCGATCACACTGCCTATCCCTTATCGGACCCAAGGAAAACCAAGTATACAGAAAATATATGCGAGTTTTACGATAAATCTTGTGTTCCCGAGTGGTATGGTCTGGGATCGAGGCATTATGCAGACGGACTCCCTAAACCAGAGGATCCACACTAAGGTGACAAGGAGAAATACAAAGCTATAAAATCGCTGAGTGATAAATATACTGCACTTATTTGGAAGTCATCTAAAGAACTGGAAGTGGGTATAGCTCCAAAGAACGCCGCGTACATATTTTTTCATATCGAATGCCACCCCATTAACTAATTTATTTATAAGGTTAAGAAGGGAAGAAACATATTGGTCTTGAGGTATTCTCTACCCGGAAATGTGCCTGGGAAGTATAAGGAGAATTTGCCGGTGCAACCAGCTGAATCTGAATCTAAACCTACAACTACTGAAGCCTCAAGCGAATGCGGAACTATGGATGCAAATTGCAATATCTTTGCTGTACTACTTAGTTATCTAACACTTGTTTTCTATGTCTTTATGTGACCTAAAATTTTTAAAATTTTTCCACACAATATGTTTATTTAGGCCTCAAAGCGAAGCAATACAATTAGTGACAAACAACTTTTGAAACAGAAAATTTTATTAATAAATGGTAAGAGATTAAAAAACAAGAGAGAACGCTATAGTCGGGTTGGTGTCCCGACTATCTAATACCCGTCACTCCGCTAAAGGGAGTGCGAACGCTGTGTCGGGTTGGTGTCCCGACTAATAATCGTAACTCAGCTAAAGGGAGTGCGAGGGAGATAGATATATGTTGACAATTTATAAATCGTATAACTTTTTAATGAATGGTCCGATTTGAAAAATGTCTTCTACATTTCGATAGGTATAAATATACACAACAAAATTGCATTTATACTTCTCGGAAATCTTTAAAGATGTGGGCGCAGGACCCATTTTAAAATCGTTAGTGGGCGATTGTGGGCGTTAGAGGGGGCGTGGCGCTCGGCTAAAATAAACTTGCGCTGCGTAGAATATGTGTGGGAAATCTCAACCTTCTAGCTTTTGTAGTTTCTGAGATCTCAGCGTTCATACAGACGGACAGACGGACAGACAGACAGACAGACAGACAGACAGACGGACATGGCTAGATCGACTCGGCTAGTGACCCTGATCAAGAATATATATACTTTATGGGGTCGGAAACGCTTCCTTCTAGCTGTTACATACTTTTGCACGAATCTAGTATACCCTTTTACTCTACGAGTAACGGGTATAAATATAAAATTCGGGTTGTTATATTTCAATCCTCTATCGAATAGAGAATTTTCGAATTTCTCTGAGATTTGACCCAAAATTGCCTGTCACGTTTCATGTGGAATGAATGAGCCACATTTTACCTAGTTAATACATGTTTTATTTTATTAGATTAGTTTTATTATATTACAACTGCTAAAGCATACAAATCCGACAATGAGTATTCGATTATTCATCATTATGAAATAAAGTACCTATGTTTCGTCGTAGATCAAACTTGAAAACGATTCATCGTTTCAAAAAATCAGTAAGCTCATTCCACCCACGTAGTAAAAAAACTGAATGTGGCCAAAAATTAAGTAAACATTTATTATTATTAGTATAGTTCTATTTATAATGTTTAGAAATATTTCAGATTTATATGTGTATCATATTTATCCCAAAATTTGTGCATACACTTTAAAGATTTACCCATTAAAGAGTTCAAATTTACAAAAAGTTTTATGTATAGTTTGCTATGTTCTTTATAATCAGGTTTCACAGAATCGTAACTCAGCATTTCCTTAATTTCCTTAAAGATTAGGGAAACTCTCGCATTAGTTAATTTTAAGAGGGTTGACACTCCTCCTTTTTTAGACTTTCTCTGTTCATCATATGCCTTTAAATCGTCTTGAACACCCGTCCAAATTTTTCTTAAACGTTTTTTTGTTTCCCTGAATTCATTTCTTGTCCGCTTAGAATTATCTGAAATTTTGCGAAACGCGCGGTCAAAAGCATTTATAATTTTTTTAACTAGTTCAAAGTTCCGTCTCAAGCAACACATTTTATCCCATTCTGTGTCTTCATCGTATTGTACGAACTTTATCATCCAGGGGACAAATTTCATTTCGTCAGTAGCGAGAAAAGGGAATAAAGGCCTCAATATTTCCCCTTTTGAAAGATGAAACGGAACTATGCAATTTCTTAGGCTAAGAAAACATGTTAAAATCGATTACCAGAAGAATGTTGAATGACAAATGAAAATAGGAATGCGAAAACTATCTTCATTGCTGCTGGAAATTCGAAACAAAACTGATTGTACCGAATTGTTGGGAACATTGAGATTTTTTACGGCACGTTTTACTCGTTAGTCGCACATAAAGGGGCGTATTAGTATTATGTAAAGTGTCGACTCTATAAGTGATTAAAATATTTTTCCACTAGCAGAGCGACGTACAACATTTTGATAATTTAAATATTTAGGATAGACTTTATCTTACCATAAATCGCAAAGTTTTATGTCTTCGAGATTTTTAATGGTCGCGAAATATTTTCGGTTTCAGTCTAGTGAATAGGGGTATCTCATTGTCGAACCATTCTACTCTTCAGGTTTTGCTACTTGTATACTTAAATCACCTTAAATCAAGCGTTACCTAAATTAACATTCCAAGTATGTATATGTTAGGGATCACTTTGCATCATTTGCGTCATTCGGAAAATTACAATTGTACGGTCTAAATGTAGATGTTTGTTTAGAAAATCCGATTCTGTTATTATTAATGCTCAATGGGATTGGTATTAAAAAAAGTCTTTGCAGCATACTTAGCTACTTACCTCACTGCCAGGATCTGGTCAGACGCAGTTTGCTGCCCTAAAGGAGAGCTTCATTTTTATACCCAATTTCGGTGTGATCACTATTATGGAGAAGAATTTTATACGGAATATTTGGAATCCTCGCAATGCTATATGAAAGAAGCTTGTTGGAATGGAAAGCAAATTATATCTGGCAGTTTTTGTGGAAAAGGATCTTGCAACATTTTTGGATGCAATTGTGATGATGGCTGTCATGGTGGAAATTCCTCTGAAGCCGGGCTAGCCAGGTTCGAGCACGAGCATTGCAGGGGACTTTGTGTTGCCTTGTTGTTCTTTGTAATAAAGGGATATAACGAAGAAGCAGTGGGCTAAAACGAACACGACCACGAGTTCCGGCGACATGAAACTCATAAAAACCCTAAATTCTACACCTGGAAAATAAATTCAATTGAAGATCTATGAGAACCCTGTATTAAATATGTCTATAATTGGCCTTTAATAAATTTATTGTAATTTTGTCTAATTCCTTACCTTACTACCCTTGCTGAGGGTATTAAAAATTCAGTCAAAAGTTTGCAACGCAGTGAAGGAGATATCTCCGACCACATTAAGTCTATATATATATTTTTGATCTGCACCATGACATGACAGTCTGAGCAATTTAATAGTCAGGGAAAAACCCGAGTCTAAATTTAAGAACGAAATTTTAAAAATAATTACGACGCGTCGTAGCTTGCGGTCGTGAGTTCCTTGTGTAAAGTTGTTATACCCTTGCAGATGGTATTATGATTTCAGTCAGAAGTTTGCAACGCAGTGAAGGAGACGTTTCTGACCCCATAAAGTATATATATTCTTGATGGGCATCACTAGACGAGTCGATCTAGCCATGTCCGTCTGTCCGTTTCTACGCAAACTAGTCTCTCAGTTCTAAAGCTATCGGCTTGAAACTTTCCCAAAAGTCTTCTATCTATTGCAGGTAGTATATAAGTCGGAACCGACCGGATCGGACTACTATATCTTATAGCTCCCATAGGAAGGAAGCGTTAAAAAAATGCTAACTTCGGTGTTTTTTGAAATAAAACCTTCTACTCTTGGAAATATTTTTTTTTAATATTTCTGAATTTCGAATAAAATATTAAAAAAATCGGACGACTATATCATATAGCTGCCATAGGAACGATCAGAAAATTAATGGGAAAGTAATAGGAAATAAATTTTAGCTTTTTGGTTTTTATTGTATTCTCTTCTACTTTAGGACATGACTCTTTTTAAATATTTCCGAATTTCAATTTTAATTTAATCAAAATCGGACGACTATATCATATAGCTGCCATAGGAACGATCGAAAAATTAATGGGAAATTAATTGGAAACAAATTATAGCTCCGTTGGTTTTTATTGTATTCTCTTATACTATAGGATATAATTTTTTTTAATATTTCATAATTTTTAATTAAATTTAACAAAAATCTGACGACTATATTCTATAGCTGCAATAGGGAAGGATAGAAAAAATAATACGAAATTTAAAATTTTTGCGATTTGAAAGTTAATAGGAACGATCTGCAAGGGTATATAAGCTTCGGCTGGCCGAAGATAGCTTTCTTTCTTATTTTTATTCAAAAACGAGGACGGAAGCAAGCCGAAGTTTTAATACCCTTGCAGATTACAATTAATTACAGTAAATTAAATTATGACAAAAATGTTCTTAGATTAACATGTATTGTTTGTTTTTCGTTTAGGAACATTGTATTCCAATTTAAAATCACATATTGGGAACAATTTGTTAAATTAAAAACATTTGGTTCTTTTACGGTCATTATTATAAAATGAGGCGTAACAAAATAGAGGAATCTCACAGCTTTCATAGAATCTTATATTTCACAACTAGTACAAATTGAAATTTTACTTCCCTTTAGAATTAACATATAACCTTAGAACGACTATGTTGAAACTCAAATTTAACTTACTTCTACTCTGTGTTATATTTTTCACTACATTTGCAGAGCCTGGAGATGATTTCGGTGCGTTTATCATGTTTGGACTAGACATTTGTTCTTTACTTAATCGAAATTTTACATATGTCTTTGCAGATTTTGACATTTATGAAGGTGTGCATGGCATGGGTGCATCGGAAATCAGATCTTTTAATAAATATTATATTATATACGAATTTTTCCTACCAACTTTGTAGATGTTCCTGAAGCTGGAGCTGAAAACGAAGCAGGAGCTGAAAATGTAGCTGGAGCTGAAAATGTAGCTGGGACCGAAAATGAAACCGAGAATGTGGTTAAGGACAAACCGACGATGTTAAATGGTGCGCATAAATCGGTTCTATCGTTATTAACGCGTTGTATCATATTTCTCACTATTTTTGCAGAGGAACCAAGCGAGATTGCAGACAATCGTGCAAAAATGGATTGTTATTGCCAGGGAGTATTAGATATGATCGAAAAAGTAAAATCATTTCGATCCGATTTTTTGTATAAGACCGTGCGTTTCAAATCCCAAGAAACCTTTGAACTAACTGCAGGAGCAGTGCAAAATAAATTAAAAGAAATTTCGGATGACCTCTGTTCGGGGTTCGATAAGTCTAGTCTCGAAGAATTTATTAAGTTTTATTTTGAAATGGTTGCTACATTTCAAATTTCAATGATTGAAAAGTTTTTAAGACTTGAGTATATTCGAAAAATAATGTATAACTTTTATAATGAGATATTTACTTGTAAAGCGAACATGCTGAAATGCACATTTGACGTTGACTGGCAATAAAACTATTATAAAAACTGAAGCTTATAAACTTATTTTCGCAAAAAGAACAATTCGTAATCAGGGTCAATTCGTGGACATGTGTCAAATTTCTTTAGTTTTCAGATCGAAGGGTATTTTATAGGCCTCACCTCCAAACAGAAAATCTTACAGCTAATGATATTTCCAAAAATATGCTTAAAACCAGTTGCCCTGCCAACCCCCTCAGTATAATTCAGTTTGGCTCATATTGGTGTTTGTCACAATCGTTGCTAAATTGAATTTCTTTTGAGTAAGTAGTGGGTAAAGCAAATCAGGAATGCGCAAAAAATCCAGTGGGATCGTTATAGTCGACTATGAGATACCTATTACAGAGCCTAAAATGCGCGGCCCACAATAAAAAAATTTTGAATTTAAACATATATAAACAAACTTTTTGAAATCCAAAGGACTTTTAAACTGTCAAAATGGCGCAACAACATCCAATTACTGAACCATTATACCATATACCCCTCACGAACTTTACCTTAAAATGTTCAGGTGCGGTTGTCTCTAATAAGCATATCAAAATAAATTGTCTTAATTGGCTGAAAAAATGTTTTTGCTTATAAATAAAATCTTTCATTTAAATCTTGTATTGTTCTTTTAATATGAGACTGCTGTTCATATCATTATTTTTTTTGGTAACTGTTTTCATAGTTAATTGCCAAAAGGGACAGAAAAATAATGTGTGTGAGCCAGTAAGACCAAGACGAAACTATACCGAGCCCAATGAAAGTGACTTAGACTACAAACATTCTGATTCAAGAGTTCGCGGTGACATTCAGTGGTATATTCTGGATTTATTTATAGGGAAATATCAAATCTATTCCGTTCAAAAGTGTTTAAACGAGACAAGGAAAAGAGTTGATAAACTGGAAGAAAGGCGATACCCTGATAATTGCGATATAACGGCTTTCAATCCAAAAACACTTTCCAAACCCAACAAGAAGAAGAGGACAAAAACTATTACGCCACGTACTGTTGGTGTAGATATATTAGCTGGTATAGCAATTAACGTGGCGACAGAAGCTTTGACGAAATGGGTCATGCCTGCAGTGGAAAGGACCATTGAAGCGATAATTGAACATCTATTCGAAAAAAATAAATCGAGTTGCGCGAAAGATGCAAGAGATAACCTTTTAAGAGGCAAAGGAACTGCAAAAGATGATGAAAAACTATCTATCTTTTTAAATGCTATAATTGGAGTTTCAAAGCAATCAATCTGTACAATTTCTAAACTTATAGAAGATGATGGAGTAGAAGGATTTACTAAATTTTTGGAGAGTACTGCATATCATATGGTTACAGCTCATATGATTATGAACCATTTAAGAATAATGTCTGCTGCTACATATATGGAAGGAGAAACGTTTAACTGTCACTGGAATTATAATGTTAAAGAACTTTCGCGAGATATTTATGAAAACTTTTATTCATATGCAAGTTGTGTAATATACGCAGAAGACTTTGTAAGTTTTCCAGATCTTTAAAAATTTGTTCTTATAAGTTCTCCAAATATAATAAACATTTGGACTTTAAACAACTATTTTTTAATTAATAAAAAAATGTTTTAAAATGTTTTGGAGTAGGCTTTAGATTATGTCAATAAAGACGTATAATATCTGCTATGTTTTAGTTGTTGTTCATAAAATTCTACATATTTCATAAATTACAATAAAAAGAAAAATAGGGAAAAAATTAATAAAATTCATTGGCAAAGAACTAACCATTAATACAAATGGTATAAGCAATTGTAATTGGCTATAAGCTTCAAGCTGAGCCAATGTAACCGGAAGTCCCTTGTTTTGAAGTAGCAATTGAAAAAGAAATTTTTCTTTTTTCGGAAACGAAAATGAGAAAACTTTGGCCAGAGTTTGGCGGAAATGTGGCAAGTAATCTCAAGTACGGACCATTCAAAAGCAATTCTCCCATGCCCATACCCCCAGGGTCATTCTTTAAATCCCAAATGCTGCCGATTTGTTTGTCATGATCAAAGGATGTGGTCGGTATTGTAGTTTGGATTTCCTTTTCCCAATCGGACAATGACACCATCAGAAATTCTAAGGGAAAAAATGATAGCATACTTTTCGTTGCTTGTTTTGGTATCTGTTTTTAATAACATAATAAGTTACATTTCAACTGACACTGTTTTGCGTCTGTGAGAGTAGAAATAATAACACTTAGAAATTGAATACTATAGTGCAATGACCTCTTCTGTGAGAAAATTCAAATCGTACAATCTTATTTGTAAATTTTAAAAAAGTTTGCATTGCAATAAAAATGTTTAATATGGATAATCACAATGGTGGTAAAATAAATCAGTAAACGCAATAGCTAAGAACAACAAATTATTCCAAAAAAGTAATTCAGTGTCGTGGGGGATGAAGCTTCAGAGGCAGTGGAACTTGACTTTCGGGTGGATGATTCTCCTATTGCCCTCTGCTAAGTGAATTTATAAATACGTAGCAACAAAAAACGAAAAAATGACGGTGAAAATAACATTTTAAAGGAAGAAAAGCGAACGAACATACTTAGCTATTTGGGTATGCAGGGCCTGATGACCTCATTAATTTTCAATCTGAGCCGGATTACAGTCCGCCGGCGGGAGTATGATGAATCTCTTCCTCGCCTCCCCCCACTTCTAATTTATGATGATAAATGAGTTTCAATCAAGCGGCAAAAGTGAAGTTGACGGCGGCCAGTTGCCCGTTTTGACCACTCGGCTCCTTGATTTAGAGGATTGTACGCATACATTTTTACATAATTCGATTTGACTTTATTCCTTGGAAGTGGAGCGAGGATTTTCATTTTAATATTTATGAATTATCTCTGGTTGAGCTATGTTTTCGCGGTTCGTACGAAATTTCAGAAATCAGCGTCTTATTGATCTCAACTGAAATCTCTAATTAAGAATCGTCTTCAGCGGCATTTGCATAATCTGTGCGAGCACAAGCAAATTATAATCTATTGCTTGCGGAGATTTCACTTATCGGTTTCAAACAGGGACAGTTTAATCACCTGCTGGTGGTATACAAAATGTCCCATTTCCATTTATTTAAATAATCTGGCTATATTTCAAATGGCCAAGGATAAACGACAAAGTGTAAGTGGGTGAATGAAAAAATATTCGAACCCTTTTCAGCAAGGAAAATTAAAGGACATTGCCGGTCCGTTATGCAATCAATAGAAAAGTCGGAAAAACCGAAAGTGCGAGGGAGGTTGAATGTACATATATTTGTATATCCGATAACACAGGTACACAGCCAAAAATTTCCACGAACCATTTCAAGTTTTCCATGATATTTGGGTGCTCCTGAGTAAAAGTCCCATACAAAATTATTTTCCATCACCTACAGGTTCCGCGGTATAGCTAAGAATACAAAAAACCGATGTTTGCCGACATTTTGAATTACATGGCCTATATAATTGGACTAACCTTTATTATTTTCGGTAGAACCTATTCTCAATACATCACGGCATTCCTAAAAAATAGTCCCCATTCTGAACCATTGCCCATGTCTTTGGAATTCGACGCCAAAGTTGAAAATCTCAAAATTGTAGAGATTTTTCTGATGGAAAAACAATTCTGAGGATTAAATCTTGAATGGAAGTAATTTTAACTATTCATTGTATCTATTGTTCATTGTATGCTTTAATTTCGGTTTAAAGCGTTTTCATGAGAACATTTTATTGGATTTCTTATTCTAATAAAACCGATTTTTTTATTTCATTATCTACTCCTAAATGTTGTCAAATTTTGAATAAGTCATGGCAACCTCTAGAACTAAGAAACTAAAATACGTTCACTGAACATACACAGAGAAATGTAAATGTTTACTCCCATTCTGTAGGATGCCTTGACTTTTTTAAAATTTGACAACATTTAGGAGTAGATAATGAAATAAAAAAAACGGTTTTATTAATATAATAAATCCAATAAAAAATATTCTCATGAAATCGCTTTAAACCGAAATTAAAGCATACAATGAACAATAGATACAATGAATAGTTAAAATTACTTCCATTCAAGATTTAATCCTCAGAATTGTTTTTCCATCAGAAAAATCTCTACAATTTTGGGATTTTCAACTTTGGCGTCGAATTCCAAAGACATGGGCAATGGTTCACAATGGGGACTATTTTTTAGGAATGCCTTGATGTATTGAGAGTAGGTCCTACCGAAAATAATAAAGGTTGGTCCAATTATATAGGCCACGTAATTCAAAATGTCGGCAAACATCGGTTTTTTGTATTCTTAGCTATACCGCGGAACCTGTAGGTGATGGAAAATAATTTTGTATGGGACTTTTACTCAGGAGCACCCAAATATCATGGAAAACTTGAAATGGTTCGTGGAAATTTCACAAAGTTTAATTTTGTGTTCCTGTGTAATTTATAGCCATAAGGTAAGTATAGTATTATCTTCGGACAGCGGTGCGTATACGTAATAAATGCTCGGTATTTAAAGAATCGTAGAGTTTATCTCTACGTTTTATTTTTAATTTTACAATTTCCCACAAGCCCTAGTTTCAGAAATGTATTCTCGCTGAAAGGTAGCTGCAAATTCAAATTTTTGTTTTATAAAATTTATTTTATTTTTGGTAACAAAATAACTAGCTTATCAACAAAACGGTATGGGTTAAATTTCTGAAATGTTGGGCCATGAATCATATAGTATTATAGAATCGGAGGCAGCAGGATATTAGCGATGTGGTCGTAGCCATTTTTGGTGCACTTGTAGCTGGCCATGCGATTGCCGAAATCGACGGCAACGGGCAGGGATCTTTCGCGGATGTAGAGGGCGTAGATGAAGGCGCCGACGAAGGTGTCGCCCGCTCCCAGGGCGTCCACAATGCGCTTGGGCTTGTGGGCCTTGACGTGGGTGTAGTTGCCGTCGAGATCCAAGAAGCCGGCGCCCTCTGCGCCCCACAGGACGACCACGTAGGGGCGCTTCAGGTTGAGACCCCAGCGCATGCGCAGCCGCTCGTCGAGCTGCAGACAGGCGTCCTCCAGGGAAACCCAGCCATTGGGCTGGGCCAGCTGCTTGGAGAATATGGCATAGTCGCAGTAGTCCATCAGGGGCCACATCTCCTCCAGGCTGTTGTCGAACTCCAGCGACAGCACGATCTTCTCCCGCCTGGCCGCATTGTAGGCCGTCAGCTCCTTGACCATCGCCAGCGTGTTCTTGAAGTGCAGCACCCGCATGTGGATCCAGCCGTACTGGCTGAGGTCCAGCTTCCGGAAGTCCTCGATGCCCACGTCCGGAAAGTCACTGTTGCAGATGACAATGTTGCGCGTTTTGGTCGACTTGGTGAGGATCACGGAGGCGAACGGCGCGTCCTGGTCGCAGGTCGGGCAGTTCTCAATGATGATGCCGCGCGCCTTCAGGTCATCGATCAGCACCTGAAACACACACAGGCTGCTCAGCATGCCGAAGAACTCCACCTTGACCCCCAGATTCGAGAGCACGGTGCAGTTGTTCGACGCGTTGCCGCCGCGCATCCAGTAGCCCCCGATGGCCTTCTCGTACGTGTGCTCCACGGGGAACTGCTCTATGGTCGAGACGAAGTCTATGGTCGTGGTGCCCACACACAACACCGTCTTCTTACCAACCGCCCAGCTCAGCTTGTTGCCATACATGCTGTAACTCTTTTCCTTTTTTTTTTATTTTCAAAATTCAATTTTCCAAAAACGTAACTGCTTGATTTGATGGAGAAATTTAGACTGCTTGCGATTATAACTTGGTAAATTTGGTGTTCAGAATTTAAAAAAGGTATTTTGAATGTTTAGCGATTTCACTGCTGATGATTGCAGTTGGCTAATAAATGAAATAAATAATAAAGAAACGAAATGAATGTATGTAGAGTAGGGTGGTCCATATTTATATGGAAATGTATAAGGTCCTACTAGCTTAGCTTTTAAACCAATTATTCCATCGAAAATCATAATTTGACAACGTTAGAAATGGAAGAACGATTTTGTGCGACTAAATTATGACTGTCATATGTGTCATATTATACGACTCGTATAAGTAATTTACGGAAACTTCAAGATCATTTTTGTCAACTTAAAGCTACCATGTGAAGGGTTGAGAATAAGATCTCATTTTGTAGAAAGAAACCAATACTTTATTTGTTGTCTGTTGGCATAATGTCAAAACTTTGACTAAAATAAAATTTAAAAAAATGCATTTGCTCAGATTTTTAAAATTTAAAAGCGAATATCTCTTTGGGTGATATTCAATTATTTTATTAGTATTTAAAATATCAAAATTTCTATATTTTTATGCTTAATTCGTCAAACTGTTTAGAAATAGAATCGAAAATATGACAAGTGAAAATTGAGTGTGAGAAATTGAATTGAAGACTGGGGGAAGACGAGGATCGTCGATTGAGATTTGGAATCGGAGTTAGTGACCCAAGATGACCCAATGGTGTTCGCTCAGTGTGATGAAGGCCGTGCTGTGCGTAGGCTGCACGGAGGTGGACTACGTGACCACTGTGGAGAACGTGGACTTCCAGAGCGACAGGACGCGGACCCAGAACGGAACTCTGCAGCGCAGCGGCAGGTCCTCGAACGTCAGCACGGCCCTCCGGCTGTTGGGCGCCAATGTGGAGCTGTTCGGCGTGCTTAGCCGCAATCCCACATACCGCATGATCCTGGACGACCTGGAGCAGCGCGGCATCGACATCAGCCACTGCACCTTCACCGACGAGAGTCCGCCCTTCTCCACCATTGTCCAGGAGCGGTGGACTCGTCGCTGCACAGTTGTCTACTGCGACAAGCCGTTTCCGTATGTGACGGCCGGGGATTTCCGGAAGCTGGATCTCAATCAGTACGGCTGGGTGAACTTTGAGGCGCGCAGTCCGCGGGAAACCTGCGACATGATCCGTCTGGTCCTGGACCACAACAACGGTCGCGAGGAGGAGGATCGCATAGTGGTCTCGCTGCAGATCTATAATGCCTTCGCCAAGGTCGTAGATCTGATTGGCATGTGCGACTATGTGTTCGTCACCAAGTATATAGCCGAGACCCGTGGCTGGATGACGCCGCTGGAGGCCTGCGAGGGAATCAACGAGCTGCTGCGGATGCCGCGGAACATTCGGATCCGACGGCCCTGCGTCATTGTGCCCTGGAGCAGCCTCGGCGCCGGCTGCATGACCACGGAGGGTCAGTACTTCGAACTGCCCGCCCACAAGCCCAAGAAGATCATCGACCGGGTGGGCGATAGTGATTGCTTCACGGCCGGCTTCATTTACGCCGCCTTCGTGCGGCAGAGGCGTTTGGCCGATGCCGTGGACTTCGCCAATGCCGTGGCCAGCTTCAAGTTGGCCTATGTCGGTTTCGATTGCCTGGGCCACCTGCAAATCGACACGGTCAAGCTGCCGGTCAAGATCAAGGGCGACAGTGAGGCGACCTCCGACGAGGAGGATAATGAACAGCTAAACAGCTGCCGGAAGCACCTGCTGCGGCCATTCGAGTACCAGGAAGCGATCAAGGACTTAAGGGTCACAGTCAAGGAAGAGGCGGTAGAGGCCTCGCTGATCGTGGAGCCCGAATCTGCTAGTTAGGAATTGGAAAAGTGTGAAAAGTACTGTCTATTAATAATCTCAAATATTCTCGAAATGTAAAATTCTATTTTAAATTAAATAAACTGTCAAAATAAATAAATTAGGTCATATAACAAATATATTTGCATATTAACTAATGGAATAAATAGATCGACAATAGTACAAATAAAATTTGAGCTAAAAGATTTTATTAAGAGATTTTTTTAAATATTTGATTTGTATGATTTAAAGTTTTGGACTTCTTGCCGGCATGATCTCGATTTAGCTAAAAACTTCACTATTTTGTTAAATAAATTAATTACTAATTCGTTTTGGCCTCTTCTCCTTCAGGTATCCTCAAGAGTCATGTGTCTTCACCTGTTGCTGAATAAAATTGTCAAAATCTTTCACGACAAGTCCCAACTGATAAGAGAACTGCTTCAACTGAAGAAAAATCTCTTCCTTTAAGGCCGACCTTCCTTTTTCCATATCCAGCGTTTTCAAGTTGATTATACCTTCGTCTGTGTGACTTTCACCAGGTTGTTCTAGATAAATGTGTTTGTCCAGGTATTCATCCAGACTTTCGACCACGACTATCGTGTGACCCTTGTAAATAAAATGGCGAAGGGCGTTCTCATCGGCTATAATGGCATTGTCCTCAGCACTGATTAAATATTTTCCAAAGATTCCAAATTTGTTGGCTGTAGTTTAGGGATCATGATAAATCAATTATGCAAAACGGTCAGCGACTTTACTTACCAGCAGATATAATGCGACTTATCATGACGCCATTGTCCCAACGAAAGGTTTGCATAACCTTTCTTTTTTGATTACTTGACAAAATCAGCACATAGAATAGTCCACTTTGAAGAAAGGACATTTTTGGAGAAGAGTTTTAGAATTTTGTAATAGATCATTCAAAATTACTCAAAAATGTACCAGTTTTTAAATTTTGAATTAGATTTGACCAGAATTTCTGGGCTCATCTGTTTATTTGGTTGCTGTCTTCTAAATAAATTCGAAATAAAAGGAGAAAAATATTTTAATTGCAAATTCTAAGATAAAGTCTATCAACTATAGACTTCCACAATTTACCTGACTTTATTCCAGACTGCTGAGTAATTTACGATACAGGCTTCAAATATTGTCTTGCGGCTCTGAAGGGCATGGCATAATTTCGGACACAATGATTTAGTTGAAATTCTCTCTGGGCGGCCAGGCCAATCCACGATGTCACAGATAGCCCTGTGAAATGAGGAAACGGCCAGGGGAAGGTTATATATGTGTGTGCAAATGGATGCTGAGGAAGAACTGTTGCCACAGCATAATTGCCACATGATTAATTCTTGAGTCAGGCGAAACTTGTCCGGGTCCGAGACCAAGATAAATGCTAATAGATATACATTTATGTAGACGTAGGGCGGTGGACAAATGTTGTGAATAGCGGAGCTGGGCGGTTGTCTTGGTCATTTATCATTTCGGACAACAGGCAGGCAGCAACAACAATTACCACGAATATAAGTGACAATTTTCATACATTTCCCTGGCCACGCGGCGTATGAGCGATGAAGATAATTTCGGTGCGAAGCAGCACAGATTACCAGAGATGGCGATGCCAAGGCGGCGCGAATAATCCCTATCCAGCAAATCGATAAATGTCCAACCATTTGAGGAAGGGAGCTGGCTAAAAAGCTGCATCTGGATGTGGCAACTCCCCCATAAAAACATGAGGCGCTGGAATTTATTTTCTTTTTGGGCTGCTGTGTCGCCGCCATGCGAATATGAACCAGAATTATGTGTCGCAAGCTTGCAGCTGCCAACTTGGGAGAGAATGCACTTAGAAAAGATACTGTGCAGGGTTATTCTTTATTTTAAGTCATTCAGAAATCGAGAATTAATGTTTGGCTCCAGAAATTAGGTTCTAACCGAAAATGAGTAAGTAATGGAATTCAAGACAATTAAAAATTTTCTTTCAGTGATTCACCCACATTCCGGGTCTGAGAAAGGGGAAAACCGAGCCGGAAGATTCGTTTCTGTATGTTGAATGCAACCGGCAAAAGCCAAAGAGTAAACCGACGGCACACACTCACATTTTGAATGGCGACCGTCATTTATGTAAATTAAAAATTATTTCGGCTGTAAAAATTCAGTGGGAATTGTTTTTGGCAAGGCATCGTCGTTGGCAAAACCGAACTAACAAAGGGAAATGTTCAGGGTAAAATGAAAATCTGCCATTTTAAGTCGTACTTTAAAATACACTTTCCTTGTCAATCCTACAACCAAATTCTGCGTAGGATAAACTTCTAAGAAGATATATTATTTAATTATTTTTACTTAAAAAATATTAAAAATTAGAAAGTCTTAAAATATTTTGTCTTATTTGGTCTAGAGTATATATTTAAATGTATTTAATAAATTATGTATTATTAATATTTATTATTGTTAATAGTTTCTTTAATTCTACTACTGCTTCTTAGGGCATTATACAAAACCAATGTTACCGTAGAGTCACTGCTAGCAACATCAGCAACAAAAGCTGCAAATATAATAACAGTCATGACAATGGCAGTGGCAATTGAGAAAAACATTTGCTTTTTTAACTGCATTGGCTGTTAAGCAGATATAAAAGATAGTTATTGTTATTATTTCGAGCTACAGACAAACCAAAGCTGAAAGAGTGGCAGAAAAATAAAAGCGGATAAATAGAACGGAGGTAATGCAATTGTGCTTCATTTTTTGGATTTTAAATATGTGAATGAATTTTGAATTACCATTTAATTGAATATCACAATTTTTATAATCTAAAAATATTGATGTTTTATAGTGTCAAATATTAATTATTGAATTAATAGATTCCAATGAAGCTTTTTGAAGTTGATGGACATTCGGTTGCATGATTTTTGAGCCCCGAAGAATTTTGGAAAATTGTTCAATCCCATTTCCATACGCCCCCATCCATTTTCCGCTGTCTGTGTGTGACTGCAATGGTGCATAGATTATGCAGTTGGCTTCAGTTTATGATTGGCAAATCCAATATACGCTGTGCTCTTTGGCAGCAGATTGGCAGCCCCGTCCGCACGGCAAAGACCCAAAAGATGGCTGCCACTTTATGCCACTTGCACGCATATTTCGTCGGACTCACACACAGTCGAACACACATACCCGACTATAGCGCAGACACAAGATGGCGGCGCGCCCATTTCCGGCTGATGGGGCAATAGCGTGATTATCGGCAGACGGGCAGCGAAGGGCAAACCGCAGCGACAAAAAATGATTGTGTGAAGAGTGTATAGTCACGACATATTGAACTGAAAATACCCTGTAATTGAGATCAAAATGGAAAGATTTATTGAACAATTTTAACTACTTTCAAAATAATGAAAATTACTTTCTTTTATCAAAAGTTGATAAGATAAAAAATAATATTATTTTGTTTAAAAATAAGTGAATAATATTTGTGAAAAACAATAATAAACTCTAATTTCAATGTTAAAGAATTTATTGTTTGATTTTATGTTGCTTTGGATATATTTATTATTGATATTCCGTATTCCCTGACATTTGTGGTTATCCCAGGAAACGAACACACACATCCAGTTGTGCAAAATTGCTGCCGCAGCAGTAAGCTGCAAAATAAGCCAAAAATATGCGTTATCAAGCTTGGCCAATAAAAAAAAAACGTGCACACATACCCGTGCATTTTAAACAAGCGCACAGCTGGAAAAACAACAACTGTGCACAGTGGTCAAAGATTTTTGCATTGATAGATTTTTTGGGAAGTTATTGGGAATACTATTAGCTGTAAAATAGTTTGATATATCCACTATACTTTATCCTTAATCGTCTTTATTTTTTTTAGCAACCTTTAATATTATAGTATAAAACGAAAACAGTTTTCTCACCACTGTGCATATGGCGTGTGTAAGTGGACCACTTGCATTTGAATCGCTGCTGACGCTGGCCGCCGTCGCAATTTTGCATTACTTTGCATAACCGACAGGGGTTCCCCGCTGGGGGGTGGCATACATGCATATACGCTTTGGCAAAGGGAAAAGCGGGCACTACAGTAACGCCCGACACTGTGTCTAGAAAATGGAGTTTTGCCGCTGTGCGCCTTTATTTAACCATAAACTGTTCTTTCATGGTCATTATGGAGGCTTCCTTTGCTGGATTCCGCACATTATTCTTATTTATCGGTGGCGCAGCAGCACAAGAGAGGTTCAGTGGCATCGGAGGATTAACCTTTCCATATATAAGGCAGCATATTTGCCTCTCCTGAAAAGTCTTTAAATTTGTAGAAGGCTTTATTGTTAGTCAATCGATTTATCTTAAATTCAATTCATTTTAGTGCATTTTGTAAGATAAATACTTTCGGTACACAGCCTCTAAATGGTTTCGGAACAAAATCTGTTGACATTCCTCATCCATCATGGCCTAGCATCTCCCCCTCCTGATAACAAGGCTTAAAAACACCGTCGTCAATGCTTTTACCCCTCTTTTTTATTGTCTTGGCTAACTCCGCTTTGATTTTGCTGGGAGCTAACGTAGAACGTTGTGATAAAAAAGAACCCCTTTTGGGGGCGTTCAGGTTTAATAAGGCTTTCGCTGTTGTGCTGGAATCAATCAACAAAATCGTGGCAGATCCTTTCGCATGTTTCTCTGATTATTACGCTCATTACATAAAAAAACATTTCACTTTACTTCAGTTCACTCAGCTTTGTGCTGGAATTTGTTATTATTTTCGTGCTTGGTTGCTTTTTCACAGTTCGCCGACTAAAATGAACTTGAGTAAGGGCGTACGGGGCGTAGCACACGTGGGGTAAAAGTCATTGGTTATCCCTTTACTCGCAATTCCTTTTATTTTTCCTCCTTTTCCCTCATTTTTCCTTTCAATACCCAATGTTTGCAGCAAGCGAGGGCATATCGAATGAAAATGAGCTTTTCAAATGCTATGAATAAAAAACAAAGTTGATATTATTAATTTAATCTTGGAGTGTTGAAATTTGTGAGGACAAGAAAATACCAACTTGAACCAGAATTTAGTGATGGGAATGCTAAAAATTATGAACATTATAATATCATATTAAATCAAATTAATTTTTAAAATTTTAAGGATTTTTTAACTATTCAAAGCCAGGGTATATTTTCATCGAATCTCTCATCATTTTTCTATCCCCATCTATATTTTTCTTTTTGGATTTCCGTTCAATCCGTTCGAGTTTCAGTGCGTTGAAATCCTTTCAAGTCGCAAGGGGCCAACGCGCGAAATTCATTTGTTAACCCGGAAGGGATAGGATGACGTCGACTGTCGCCGATGTCGTAGTCGTTGCCTAATCCACTGCAGGCGCGACCCGAACCCAAACGGAACCAGGACGCAGGATACAGAACTCAGGACACAGGACCCGGGACCTGACAGTGTTTGCCTTCGCGAGAAATGATTGATGAAGGTACCGCCGAAGAGTCGGGCAAAAGAAAAATCAAAACAAAAAAGTGGCAAAGCAACGGATATGGGCTGAGGAGAGTGAGGGTCCTGAAAGGAAAGCCATTTAAATGCATTAAAGTACTATTTTTCAGGCTTTAATACGCCGTCATCAAACAAGGATATCAGTCATGAACCTTTGCACACAAATTAGGCTAATTTGCAATTAAACAAAAATATTCACAATTTTTGTTTGGTATTTTTTTGTTGTTTAAATCAAAATAATGCACAAAGATTTTCCCTTGCTAAGACTAAAAATAATTTTTGGTTTATTCTGTTAAAAATATATAGTTCTTTCTTAACGCCAGTTTTTGCTGGATCTTAAATCTTTCTTGATAATTGATTAATACTTGAATTTTTTGCGCCACCATAATTTGCCATAAAATGATTTAAAGTGGGACCAAAAAGTCAAAGTACACATTGCGGCACAAAGGCCTGGAACAGCTTTAGCTTGAAGTGTCGATCAGGAATTCACTTTGTCCGCCTCGCAGAACTTAATTTCCTTCATGGGTTTTATGTCCCTGGACCTTTTAACGACCCCATAAAGCGATGCGTTTGCCCACTCAGCCTGTCCTCCTGCCTGGCATCCTTCTGTTAGCCTTTTTGTCCATCATCGCCTCACCTGATGCCTGGTGTCCACTAACTGCTCGCTGTGCAGGGCTTTATTTGGTGTTTTTATGGCTAGTTACTCTCGTTTGATGGTATTAACATAATTTATGTATGAACACGAAACTACTAAGCGCACTAACAAAGTATCTACCGCTCACTCTGCCGGCTCTCCGATCAGAGATGGTGGATAACAAAGTGCTAATTATATATTTTTCATAAACTGAAATATTGTAGGTTGTTATAAAGTAATAATAAATATAAATATAAATTTAAAGATTATTTTATTTGCCTTTCTTGTAATTAAATATTTTTCAGTTTCAGATTATTTAAGTTTAAGTATTAAAGTACTCATGGTATTCATGAAGTTTGCAACAAAATTTGTTAAAAAATCAAGATGGACCTCTTCCATCACTGAGAAGGAGACACGATGTTTGGAGCCAAGGTAATAAAGCAATCGACTCTTGGTTAATTGCTGCCACTCAGAGTGAACAATAGACTGGATGAAGTACGGACCACGAGGATGCTGGATTGGCGACAGCACGGTCGGATGGCTTAATGGGTTGTCCTCTGGGATGGCGACTTTTAATTGATTCCAATGCGGACGAGTCTGGCGATGCTAGATTCCATTTCGCCGAGCTTGTTACCCTGCTTATCGCCATATTCAAATTAGCGAGCTGAGCCCGGAATGCGATAATAGAATGTGCAGCCCCACGACATTCCCAAAAACCAGTGTAATAAAAGAGTCCGAAAATACGTAAACATTTTTCGTTCATTTAATTTTACGATATGCAAAGCATTCATAAAAAGCGCAGCGGCAACTACGCCGGCAAATATTGTAATAAAAAGACGAGTGCCCACCAAGTACCAAAACAACAAAATGTGTTCTAACTTCCGTTTCCGCTCCGCCATTGGCACCGCGAGCTAGTCCCCAAGGAGGGACAGTGGGTGTTGAAGCCTGGTGTTCTCTGAAAAGATATAAAGAAACATTATCGTAAAGAGCGAAATTTAATATTTCACAACATTGGAAATGGCATTTAAATTTTTAATGCCAAGATTCCAAAATTATTAAAACAGATAATAGTGTGACCAACTTAACTAAATTGAAAAGGGTAAGCTTGCCTTTTTTAAATAATTTTTAAAATATTTCTTAAGTATTTTGCCATACGTTAGAATAGGTCCTTTTTTATCCTTTTTCTTTTAATTATTTTGCTGTTTTAGGTATTTGGCCCATAGTCGAGTGGTTGAGTGGGTGACCAAGCGGGTATTTTTATACATACATTTTATACGTAGCACAGCCCCTCGTACACACACGGAATAAATGTGTGTATATATGGTCTATATGGAACGCAGTCATAATCGTAAACAAGTGACGGCGACCGCGACATTTTATAGCTAGAGCCGTGTACTTGCCGAGCGGTTAATGTTAATGGCCGGCGGAAGGTCCGGCGGTTGTGTGGCCATTGGGCGTTCGTTTCGGTTTCGTTTGGATCGGACGGACAGCGCCGCGGGCACTCCGGCATAAATTAAAGCGCCGTTAAGCATAAGCTCGCCCAATTACCAAAGTATCCTTGGCCATTATATTTACGGATTTATTATTGTGTTGACTGCCATTCAGGGAAACTGCACCCACCGTCAAAGTAAAATAAAATGGAGGAGTGGGTGGCGTGCATGCATGCAGGGATGTCTTATCAGCCCTTTGTCATTTGTCATGTTAATTTAATGATTTTTCCCTTACTGCCTGTCTGTCTTTGGCCACCCACCGTTTCGGTACGGGATTTTATACCTACACCCAGAAAAATTGAGAACGAAAAAAATCAACATCGACCGATCTTGATTTTAGTATTCGTATTCTCACTTTTTTCTTCTTGATATCAAGATGAAAGCAGTGTTGATTCTAGTATTCCCAGTCAAAGTCAATCTCAGTTTTTATGTTGTGGAAGAGGGACGTGAGGAAAAGACATCGAAAAAATGAGAGGAAAAGGGCCGAATTCCTCTCTTGTAGCTATCGGGCAGTCATGCTTCTTGATATCGGTAGCCTAGGGGACTAAAGCGTGCGGATTATATGTTTTGTAAGCGTATAGTCGGAAGTGTGTGTTCAGTCCCGCGTCGAGGCGGAAATTCTTTGCGTTTTTTTTTTTTACTCATTAATATTAATATTAGGATTTTGTTAATCTAACACAAATAATGGCTTAATAAGAGTAAAAACCAAGAACCCAAGAGAACAAAATGTGATTGAACTTTGTACAGCGCCTCATGTGATGCTTCCATGGCGCAGCTGGTAGAGTGTTTGACTGCAAACTGTGAGGCAACGGGTTCGATTCCCACGACCGACCAAAGGTGTTTTTCCCAAGATAGTAAGTTATTTGAATTTTATATTTATCATTTGTTAATTATATAATAATTTCAGTTATTGTTTCAGTTAAAATTTGAAACTAAATGTGTTCTTATATACGAACATAGTATAGGGTAACGTCATCCATGTGTTTAAATAAAGGAAAGAAAAATAAGTTGTGAAACGGGGGGAACCAACAACAACACCGACGGGGACAGGAGGGGGTGCAAGAGGCAAAATTCCCGATTCCTCAATTATTTTTTTTTCTTCTTCTTATTCAATTTGTATCTTAAAATCGACATCGATTCGATGTTGAAACCGAGAAGACGTCATCTCGATATCGATAGCACACATACTCAAAAACCATTCTCAAAACCGAGATGACATCGATGTTGATTTTAGTATTTTCGATCTCGGCTAGGTTTTGTGATCGAAAATACTAAAATCAACATCGATGAGAACGGTTTTTTTTCTCGGTGTAACCACCTCACAGTGCTGCTCTTGGCCATATTTCTAGTGTTCTTCAAGACTTAAATATAAATATTTTAGTTTTAAATATTATACAAAAAAGAAATTACCTAGATATATAATTTATTTTACTGAAAAAGTATTTCAATATATTTTGTTGATCCTAGAAGGGTCAGATATTCTTTATATATAAAGCTAGCATGGATTAACCTTTACCATTGAGCAGCACTGTTGGCAGTCGATATGTATACTATGAGTATAATTTATGCTTTAGGTGCGTGCCTTTGTGCCCTTAAACAAATACATGTAATCATCAGGGTTGTCAACTCGTCTGACGTTAAAGTAAAAATAACATTAAAGCTTTTATTTAGCTTAAGACTAGGTAAAATAAACTCCGATCTGGAGTTTACCAATTTAAAAAAATTTTATAATTGTGCCTTAGAACTGTTTTTAATGCTAATTCGTTCAAGCGCAAAATTAAAGAAAAATCGTAAAGAAATAAATGGATAACAGGCGAGACTTTTATTGTTTTCGAAGGCCGGGAAAAGCGTAAAAAAAGCATGTTACTAATTTAGATTCCAGATGCTTTGCTGCCTCATACCATCATTTTGCCAGCGCAATTCTGGCTCAAACTGAACGAGCATCTTCTGCCTCGGTGTGTTCGTTTAATTAATGCGAAATCTAATTGAAAAACTGATACTCCGGCTGCTGGCTGCCACATTTGTGCGTGTACGCGTACGAGTATCTACAGTGTTAATTGAAATTTAATCTAGCCAACACGAACGGAGACGAAGACGGTACTGCGATGTGATGAGACTGAGAATAGCAATGGAAATGGGACTGGGAATGGGAATGCACATGGGGAAAATATTATTTTAATTGGCAGTCAAACTAAATTTGAAAAACAAGTGTTAAATTATTATATTTCATTATTTTTTTTAATTATGTTATTATTATTTATTTTATTTTATCATTATCTATTAAATATTTAATAATTTTTAGTTTTTTTTTCACTGTGCAAAAATGGGAATGCGAACAGGCAGCAGCACGGGATGTATTTATCGGCAGCGTCAACGGCGGCACAGATTAGAAACATTTTGTGCGACTAAATAGCCCGAGTATCTCATGGATACGGATGCGGAGAGTCGCAGTTTTCCCTTCTCTGGCTTTTTCCCAGCCCAGTCGAGAACTTTTCTCTGCCGCCTGCTGATTGGAGCCCATCCGCACTCGAACTCCACTTACCTGTCTGCTTTTTGGCCCGGTCCAGTCTCCACCGACCGGGTCAGTTGTATTTGCTGTGCAATTGGCGATTGGCGTTTCACGTTGTCGCCGTCGAAGTCCTGTTTGCCAGTGTGTCTATTCCACACTCGAAAGAAATGGATAAATAAATTAATAAGAAATATATTTATTTAAACAAATAAGGAAGAAAAGTTATCAAGACTAAGAGTTTTTAGACGAAAATATCTTAATATAAATTGAGATCATTTTAGCTTTATAATATTACATTACTCGTATATTTTATTTTCAATATTTTATATTGTTACATTCTATTATAAATAAAGTCCAGTTTGAGTTGACTAAAATATAAATAAATTTTTTTTATATTTTTACTTTTAATTAGTAATTTTTCCGACTACACTCCAATAGACCCAATCCCAATCTTAGTCGACGGCTCTGTCTCCGTTGTCGGCTTTTCTTTAATTTATTTTGTCTCCTCATGCAACTTGGCTGCAATCGAAGCCAGCTCAAACTCACAGTCGAAGGCTAACAATGTCGGCTTGTTGCATTTCTTTAATTTATTTGAGCTGCGATTCATTTGCAGCACTCTGAGCGCTTTCGCATGTCTAGCGTTTTTGTGACCAAAGCTGCCATATTGGGTTGCACTTTACTAGAACAATCGATCAGCAGTTCGCACAGCTAAATGTTCCCTCGGTTCATTTACCCTGACCACAATCACCGATTTATGCAAAGTCACTTTTGCCGCCAATTAAAACCTTTTTGAAAGTGAATCAATAGAAGTAACTAATAATTGCAAACTTTCAAGAATAAAAGGAGAAAGAAGTTAAAAGAATAAAGGAAATAAAATTGTTATACCTACCTATTAATCAAAAATTTTAAAAAGGGAAATAATAAAAAATTTGTCTTTTAATAAATTAGAAAATAAGACTAAATACCCGTATTTATTTTCCCCTATCACACGTCTTCAGCGGATTAGTGGTTATATATATCTTTTCCATTGGGAAGTCAACTCCTGACATTGTCCTTCACTGTTTCCAAAGTAGCAGCCACGATTTTGCTATCTTCCGCATAGCCAAAAACTAAATCAATCGGAGGATTATATAATATAGCTGCAACGAAAACTAAAACCACTCCGTTGAAATGGCTGCTTACGTGACCAGGCGAATGCAATGTCTACAGCAAAAGGAAAAACAAAAAGTATCAGATGCCCTCCCCTTGGTTTTCCTACCCCTTTACCTGCCATTTTCCTCCGTCGAACTGCCACGAACTGTTGAGCAGTCGAATCTTATTTGATTATAACGCCGAACGCCGAGTTCGCTGGCCGTTCATGAACTACAAAAGCCGCTGGCTGCGTTTCGCTTAGCGTTGCACAGCACTGAGGAAAATTATTTAAAAATAAAAAAAGCTTTGAAGCATTGTTTCCACAAAAGTAAAATTATCTAAATTTAAAACACAAGCAAAGTAAAAATGGTTAATTTGTTGAGTGCTCTTTGGAACCGTTTATCTTCCTAATATTTCACTTTTTATTATCATTGGAAATATATAAATACTTATTTAAGATAGTTTAATGAGTTATATTTTCTTTGGAACAAATGAACATTGTTTTTGTTTCTGTGCATCATGGCCTCGATGCGGTTGTTGGCTCTTGCTACCGCACTCACACCTTAGCACTCGCCTCGAAGTATCTTTCGGATGCAAAGGCGAAACGCACTGCGCCGAAAACGTGTGCGTTTTGCATTGCATCAGAAGTTGTTTTTTAGGAATAGACGACTTAGCGACTCCCTAAGACCGAAATAATAAATATAAAATTGTCAAATGTATGTCTTCTGGTATTACAATTTTTTAAAGAATTCAAAACTATTTAAAGAAATTGATTTTTACTGTAAAGTCAAATTTTGTTCTTCCTTATATGTTTGATTTAAATATTATTGTTATTATACTTTACTTTTCGAAATGCCAACTTAATTCTGTTAACCTGAAGACTCAAACTGGCAATTTGAAGGCAGCGGCATCGTTCGACGGCCTAGAAGTTTTGCTCGCCAAACAGAAAAAATTGTTTAAAAATGCTATAAAAAAGCAAACACAAAACATGCTTTACAGCAATGCAATTTGGTGCTTGTTTGCTTTGCATTTTTTCTTCTAGTTTTTGTTTTGATAAATGGGTGCAGTACTTTTATTTATGCATCTTGTGTGTGTCTCACGCTAAAATAATTATCTGCATTGCATTTCGGAGAGACACATAATTTAAAATTTGCAGGCAGGTCTGCAAAAAAGATTTAGGATTGTAACCTTTGCCGGAATCGTTGTTGATTGCTTTTTTAAATGAGAACATTATAGATTAAAGTGCAAATAAGCAGTTTGAACAATAACTATTTTTAATTTGTTTCTTTACTTAAGGCTAGACCCAAACATAATTTTATAAATTATTCATTTCTCTTCAGAATGAAGCCATAAAATCCATAACAAGTTACTACGAATGAACACAAGAAATTACATTTTGAAACGTTGCCAAAGGAGAAAGATTGAGATGAGGGGTTACCGGTACACACACGATATTAACTTTATGATTTGGCTCCGTTCTGCATTATCAGCAGGCGCAGGCTTTTGCATCCCGAGGCTTGGATGCTCTCCATGGCTTCCTGGAGTACCAGAGACTCCTTTTCCCTGCTGAGTGACCGCTGCTCCCTCTTCAACTCACTGGCCAGGCAATCCTGCAGATCATCGCGATTGAAGAAGCGAAAGTTCACGATGGTCGTCTCCGCCGGAAGTTCCTGGAGCAACTCGAACTGCTCCCAGTACTGATGCGAATCCAGATTGAAAACGTAGACGACCAGGACCGTTTGATTCCGCTTCGGATCGCCCTCGCGGTCCAGTATCAGTCGATTGTAGATGGGCACCAGTCCGTGGTCGCAGGTCGCCAGGTTGTCGATGATCAGCAGATTCACCCCGCAATCGGACAGGCCGTCGACGAACTGCCTCACCAGTCGGAACTTGTTCGCCTCATCGGGCACTTGGGTGCTCCAGGAGTACGAGTGGGCATTTTCCGGCCAGGGAAATGCGTGTCGCAGGGCATTGGCCGCCAGCGTTTTTCCCACTCCCGGCGGTCCCAGCAGAGCCACCGATCGGAAAAGCCCCGAGCCGCCCAACGCCCTTTCCATGCGGGCCAACGCCTGCTCCTGGTTAAGGACCACCCTGCCCATGTGCCGAAAGATCCGTCGCAAATCCAGAGCCTGCGGACTGCAGAACCCGTCCTGTGTTGGGTTAAATTTAGTTTTAAATAATTTAGGATTTTTTAATTTTTACGAAATACTTAGTTAGGCTATATAATCTAAGCAATTCAATCGATATTTGGTAAGTATTTAATTTTAGTTAAATTTTGGTGAGCTTTACCTCGAGCTCAAATCAAATCAATTAGATACTTAAGGCATGCTAACAGTAAACAAGAAGAAATTGCATGGAAAATGTATTATTTAACTCAAATTTGTTTAAATAATTAAATTTAGAACTGTTCAACTAAGAACAATATAATAATCCATTTCTAGCAATGTTCTTAAAATATTTCTTACATTTTGTTGCCCATACGATTCTCCTGCCAGATTATCATCCTGCTCCAATCCCATCAGTCTAAGGGCGCCCATCCAGAGGCCTTCCTCTTGAGGTGTGGGCAAATCCATCTGCTCGCTGGACATCTTCACGCCGAGTAAGAGCATCAGGACAATGACTACGACCACCGTCGCCAGGATGGCAAGTCCTTGCAGGAGCTGCGACTGGCGGCTGGAGCGAAGTCGCTCGCGATATCGCCGGCAGCTGGTGCTCCGCAGGATGCCCCGTTGTCGGGGATCCTCCTCCTCCTCCGAAAAGTCACCGGCATGGTGGTGACCCAGATCGAGGTTCCGACGAAGGAAAATCCGCCGGCGGTACGTTTGGCCACTGGGGTCAAAGTGCGGCATTACTGTAGGGTTTTACCTCTGTGGCTATCACTTTTTTAATTTTATTATATTTTTCTCGAACGGGGTTTGTCTGCAGCTTCTGAATTTGTTTGAGACTTGTGCTTCATGCTTGTGTAATGATTTTCATACTATTTATCGTTTTGATTGGTTAGTCAAAACAGAAAGAAATTAATAATATTTATACTATTTGTTTTAAAATCTAACTAACATTTTATTTTCTAATATTATTCTGCCTTATATCCCAACCATCGCAGACCAAAGAATCCAAAGAAATTAATAATATTTATCCTATTTGTTTTAATATCTAACTAACATTTTATTTTCTAATATTATTCTGCCTTATATCCCAACCATCGCAGACCAAAGAATCCAAAGCAAACCCGGTGGACTGAAAGCGCTTACTCATCATTATCGGACATTGGCAATCAGCTGATTTGGAGCGGCAGACACGATCATTACCATTACGCTGGCGATTAACCCCGCTCTGAAACTCAAACTCAAACTACAGCCGGCAACTGGGCCATCGCTGTTCGCTTCGAAGGCAGCTGGAAGATCTAGCGATCATGGTTACCAAACAAAACCCAACTGAACCGAACTGAACCGAGCCAAAGTAAGCCAAGCAGACCGACCAGACCAAGTCGAGAAGACAAGACAGCCAAAGACAAGACAAAGCTGGGGACAGACAGGCAAACAGCCAACAGCTAGCTAGCTATTTTGGTACTTGGCAACAAACATGGCTCAAAACGTACGAGACACTTCAGTAAGCATTCGTATACCGGCAATAGGCAAAAATTGAGGGAACCGTCGATGAAAACAGTTATCTTGGTATACCCTAGTATTATAAAAAAATTCCTATATATAATTGTTCGATATAAATCGATCTTATTTTAAAGTTTTAAGGCATTACGGTCTTAAGCGATCCTAAAATGCTTAAAAAAAATAATTCGCATTATAAGTGGATATTACAAAAAATTATTTTATTTAGTTTACAAGAAATATTTTTATCTATTTTTTCTATTGATTTCTTAGATTTGAGGGTATTAAAATATTCGGCATTCATTCGAATAACTCCAACAGACATGTAAAAACTCAGTGCCGTAACGGTTTATGAAAATCAAGTTGGGCGACTTGCAAAAGTGTCTTCATAAATCAGTCAACGCTCCGGGTACGAGCGTCAGCTGTCAGGCGGAGATCACTTAGAGCTCTGGGGCTGGAGTTTTTGAGTTTTGGGGCTGCGGTTCGCTTGGGTTCACCGGTAATTACTCCACCCCTCCCCCACCCACTCGATGCCCCTCAATCGCAGTTTGGGTGCCATTATGCTCTCTACATGACATGACACAGGGGGAAAGCTTTTGGGCAGGGTAAGAGTTAGTTGGCCCTGGAAACCGACTTTTACCGCCTCCCAGTGATGGCGAAACTCTAGCACAGCTAGGCTAATATATCTAGACAATTTAACTTTTTTAAATAGTATAATGGTTAAAGTACATATGAAGAATAGGCTGTAGTGCAATGTCCAAAACTAAATTTATTAAATAAATAAAGTATAAAATCTATACACATACATTGCATATTTTTAATAAAAGTAGAATAAAATAAAAACAAGATGACACAAAAATTAAAATTTTTTTTTTATATACTCTATTTTTCAACTTTAAAGAAGCCGAATTGCCAACTCGACTGCGAACAGATAAAGAGACATTCAGATGGGTTCGGGTCTTGCCATATGATTTTGACAGCCCATCTACAAGTTGAAGTTGAGGTTGAAGTTGGGCTTTGGCTTTGGCCTGGTCTGGTTCGTCAGTCAGCTGCTGAGTCAGCTGTTATAATTGTTGGCAAAGCGGAGAAGTTTTTTGCCAGTGAAACGCTTATGGAAAATTTCCAACCTCAATCGGCATTAGACAGCGTTATATTGTGGTTAAGCCATAAATTAAGCAGCCCATTTTTTAGGTACTCTCTGCCTCTCTGCCGTTTATTAAATATTTTTAGCAAAAGTAGCTCACTAGTTAGATTAAACTGATTATATTATCCTAGTATCTAAATGAGATTCAATATAATTTCATTTATTGTTTTTATTTCTTTTTATTTACATACTAAGGTTTTCTATTGCCTTTTCCAAAGGTCTTTCTTATGGCCCCTTCTATTAAACAACAATTGAAAACTCTCTAACTCAGAATCAGAAAACGTGACGATAATGTACTTCTTGCAAACCAGCAAGTCATCCAAACTTTTCCATCAGTTTCCAATCAGTTGGATTTCTTAAAAAGATATTTGGTTGCTTTTACGAAAATAATTACTTTTAAAACTTCAACAGATATTAAGACATTTGCATTTCAATTTTATAAATCGTAAGTATAGAAGTAATATTTTATTACAATGTAAAAAAACAATATATTTTTATTATAATAATAAAAGGCAAGTGGTAGAAGGAAAAAGTAATATTATTAGGCACATTTATTGAATTAAAGTAAAAGCAAAAAGTAACTCTGTCCAACCTGTTAGTTTTTACGATGGACAAATCATAATAATATTAATCCGCTTCAGTCACCGTTTTTAATTGTCTATTTTGTCTAGTTTTGAAGACTAGCAAACATATTCATGGGACATTTCGCTAAGAGATGCAGATCTGCGGACTGTTGGCTATTGTGCCGAACCAAAAACAAAGCAAAGAGCTGAAAATTGCAGGCGAAGAGGCCAAAACTGGCCAAACTGGTTGTCGGAGGTTGTTTTTTGTGCGAGGCCCACTACTGGAGTTACACACACTCAATTCCGCCCGTACCCCTGGCCCGGCTTTTATTTTTTATTTTTTTAACGCCCGTCCGTTGCGTTGTTTACGTTTAGCTTGGATTTCTCCATTCCACGCTGGTTTGTTTTGATTTTAAAAAAGGTTGGGCTAGAAAAACTGGATGCCCTGTTTGGTTGTTCTTGGGCTTAAAGTATTTGGTGATTGTTTTTGTT